>NW_007248813.1:0-119391 GCF_000164805.1 Carlito syrichta
GTGTGAGCTGGGACACACTGTTCTGTCCTTGTCCATGAATAAGTTATACTGGGCTGGGTGGTTTTTGTACCACCTTTTTCTCAACTGTAGAGTGGGGACAGTCATGATCTGACTTCATGCGGGGAGGGAGAGGCTGCTAAAGGAATAACCCATGCAGACTGACAAGAGCACTCTGCTAGACTTGGCTATATCGGGGTTAGTTGCTACTTTCTGCAAGGTCCTTGTGGGTGTTTATTTTAGTTTATGTTTATATTTTTAGGAGTATGAGTGTGAAAGGACTTTTTGCTTTCATCCATGAAATTGTTTATTGGCTATTTTAAAATATATTTATATTAAATAGATTTAGATAAAATTTCTAACGATTTAAGGATTATGTAAAAACCTGTGTAAATAAAATAATAAAACTTATTTAAAGCTTAACTTATTTAAAGCATATAAAAACTTATTTAAAGCATATAAAAGAAGACACACATGAATAGAAATGTGCATCCTTTCTGAGATGGAAGAATGTAATACAATGAGAATGTCGAGTTGATCTGTTCCATTAACTGTAGTGCCGGTCAAAGTCACAATGCAGGGTCAATGGAGGAGAGGTGTTCTTTTTAATCTAAAGACCTCTGGTTGCTTTGTAAAACTTTAGCAAGTTTTTCACCTAGGAGAATACATATATGAAAACAGCCAAGAAATGTGTGTGGAGGATGAATAATGGGTGTGGATCTAGCAGCATGCACATTGCTCTTCGTGTTCCATTGTGTGAATTATTTACTGTGCATGTGAATCAGTGTTGTAATCCCAGGCTTTTCTTTTACGTTGATATTTCCTGTTCAGTGTTTTCCAGGGTGCCTGACGATTCAGATTCGCACTGTCTTGTGTATTTTCATAGTGGTCTTAATCTATTCAGTGGCCCAAGGATGTGTGGTGAGCATCTCTACCTCATGAAGTGCACTAGGGGTAGGGGAGGGCATGCCATGGAGGGCTACCTGGGAGATCAGGGCCCAGAACTGCGGAGACAAGAGGGTGTCAGCAGAGATGTCAGGAACAGGCCAGGAGTGCCAGAGAAGCAAGTGAACAAAAGGGTCACCTAGCAGAGGACGGGGCAGAGTTTTCCTGGTAGAGGGAAACCCTGCTTCTTTAGAGTAAGCAGAGGATAGAAGCAAGGGCAGAATAACAGGTTGGAGCTGGATCATGAGCGACAGGAGGGAGTCAGGCAGGAGTAACAGGCTGGAGTCAGGCAGGAGTAACCTCAGATTGGATTCAGGCAGGAGTAACAGGATGGAGTCAGGCAGAGTGACCAGACAGAGCTGGGGCAGGGGTGACAGGATGCAGTCCGGCAGAAGTAACAGAATAGAGTCAGACAGGAGTCACAGGATGGTGTCAAGGTGGAGTAACAGGATGGAAGGAAAGGATGGAGTCAGGCAGGAATCAGAGGCAGAAGGAAAGGATGGAGACAGGGAGGATAATAGGATGGAGTCAGACAGGAGGAACAGGGTGGAGACAGGGAGGAGTAACAGGATGGAGTCAGGCAGGAGTAACCAGATACAGCTGGGAAAGTCGTGACAGAATGGAGTTGGGGCAAGATGAACAGATTAGAGTCAGGGAGGAGTAACAGGATGGAGTCAGGCAGGAGTAACAAGATGAAATCAGGCAGTAGTAACAGGATGCAGCCAGGTAGGAGTAGCAGGATCAAGACGGGCAGGAGTGATAGGATGGATCTGGAGCAAGAGTATCAGGATGGATTCAGATAGGAGTAACAAGAAGGAGTCAGGCAGGAGTAGCAGGTTGGATTCAGTAGCAGTAGTAGGACGCAGCTGTGGCAGGAGGAGCAAGATGGAGTCAGGCAGGAGTAACAGGATGGAGTCAGGCAGGAGTAACAGGATGGAGTCAGGCAGGAGGAACAGGATGGAGTCAGGCAGGAATCAGAGGCAGAAGGAAAGGATGGAGCCAGGCAGGAATAATAGGATGGAGTCAGACAGGAGGAACAGGATGGAGTCAGGCAGGAGGAACAGGATGGAGTCAGGCAGGAGTAACCAGATACAGCTGGGAAAGTCGTGACAGAATGGAGTTGGGGCAAGATGAACAGATTAGAGTCAGGGAGGAGTAACAGGATGGAGTCAGGCAGGAGTAACAAGATGAAATCAGGCAGTAGTAACAGGATGCAGCCAGGTAGGAGTAGCAGGATCAAGACGGGCAGGAGTGATAGGATGGATCTGGAGCAAGAGTATCAGGATGGATTCAGATAGGAGTAACAAGAAGGAGTCAGGCAGGAGTAGCAGGTTGGATTCAGTAGCAGTAGTAGGACGCAGCTGTGGCAGGAGGAACAAGATGGAGTCAGGCAGGAGTAACAGGATGGAGTCAGGCAGGAGTAACAGGATGGAGTTAGGTAGGAGTAACAGGATGCAGTCAGGCAGGAGTAGAAGGATGCAGTCAGACAGGAGTAACAGGATCAAAACAGGCAGGAGTGATAGGATGGATCTGGAGCAAGAGTATCAGGATGGATTCAGATAGGAGTAACAAGAAGGAGTCAGGCAGGAGTAGCAGGTTGGATTCAGTAGCAGTAGTAGGACGCAGCTGTGGCAGGAGGAACAAGATGGAGTCAGGCAGGAGTAACAGGATGGAGTCAGGTAGGAGTAACAGGATGGAGTCAGGCAGGAGTAACAGGATGGAGTCAGGTAGGAGTAACAGGATGGTGTCGGGCAGGAGTAACAGGATGGAGTCAGGCAGGAGTAACAGGGTGCAGTCAGGCAGGAGTAATGGAATGGAGTCAGGTAGGAGTAACAGGAGCAGTCAGTCAGGAGTAACAGGATGGAGTCAGGCAGGAGTGATAGGATGGATCTGGAGCAAGAGTATCAGGATGGATTCAGATAGGAGTAACAAGAAGGAGTCAGGCAGGAATAACAGGATGCAGTCAGGCAGGAGTAACAGGATGGAGTCAGGTAGGAGTAAAAGGATAGTGTCAGGCAGGAGTAGCAGGACGCAGTCAGGTAGAGAGTAACAGGAGCAGTCAGGCAGGAGTAGCAGGATGGTGTCAGGCAGGAGTAACAGGGTATAGTCCGGCAGGAGTAACAAGATAGAGTCAGTCAGGAGTAACAAGATAGAGTCAGGCAGGAGTAACAGGATGGTGTTAGGCAGGAGTAACAGGATGCAGTCAGGCAGCAGTAACAGGATGGTGTCAGGTAGAAGTAGCGGGATGCAGTCAGGCAGGAGGGCTAGGTTGGAGCTGGGGCAAGAGTAACAAGATGCATATAGGCAGGAGGAACAGGATAGAGTTGTGAGTGGGAGTAACAAGATGGAGTCAGGCAGGAGTAACAGGATGGAGTCAGGCAGGAGTAACAGGATGGAGTCAGGCAGAAGTAACAAGATAGAGTCAGACAGGAGTAACAGGATGGGGTTAGGCAGGAGTAACAGGGTAGAGTCAGGCAGGAGTAACAGGATGGTGTCAGGCAGAAGTAAAAGGATGCAGTTAGGCAGGGTAACAGGATGGTGTCAGGCAGGAGTAGCAGGATGCAGTCAGCAGAAGTAATAGGATGGAGCCAGGCAGGAGTAACAGGATGGAGTCAGGCAGGAGTAAAAGGGTGCAGTCAGGCAGGAGTAACAGGATGGGGCTAGGGAGGAGTAGCAGGGTAGAGTCAGCCAGGTGTAACAGGATGGTATTAGGCAGGAGTAACAGGATGCCGTCAGGCAGGAGGGCTAGGATGGAGCTGGGGCAAGAGTAACAGGATGGATTTAGGCAGGAGGAACAGGATAGAGTTGTGAGTGGGAGTAACAAGATGGAGTCAGGTAGGAGTAACAGGATGGATATGGGGCAGAAGTAATAGGGTGGATTCAGGCAGCAGTAACAAGTTGGAGCTGAGACAGGAGGAACAGGGTGGAGTCAGGCATAGGTAACAGGATAGAGTGGTGAGTTTGAGTAACAGGATGGAGTCAGGCAGTAGAAACAGGTTGGATCTGGGATAGGAGAAACAGGATGGAGTCAGGCCGGAGTAACAGGAGAGAGTAGTGGTGGAAATAACGGGATGGAGCTGCTGGGCTGGAGACAGGCAGGACTGGTGCCACCTGCTTCTCCCCAGGTCCCTCTCCTGATCTGGCAGCCGAGGAGCCTTGGAGGGCCAGGAGTGGCCAGGAGCCTTGAGGCCTGGCATGAAGGCACTGAAGGGCTGAGAACAGGAGGCCAGGATAAGGGACACTTTTGAGGAGGAGCCCCTGGGCATCCCGAGGGGCTATAGGTTTCTATCTCGCCTTCCCTAAGCGCCTGTGTCTTCCTCACTTCCCAGGTGGGCTGCCTGCCCTGGGCCTGGACCTCCAAGCCCAATAGTTCCCTGGTGATCCTCTCGTCCAGGGGTCAGCGCACAGCCCTGCCTGCACTGCCCTGCGAGTCTGTACACCATGCCCTGATCTGCTGCCTGGTGGGCACCCTCCCGCTAGCCATATTCCTGCGGGTGTCCTCCTTGCCAAAAATGATCCTGCTGTCTGGGCTCACCACGTCCTACATCCTCGTTCTTGAGCTCAGCGGATACACCAGAGCTGGGTAAGTGTGTGGATCCCTCGAGGAAAAAGACCCAAGTGGAGGTGTTGCTAAATTCTGGGTGTACAGCTATGTATTAGTCTGCTGGTTAGAAAACCAGTAACCAATTGTATACAAAATGGTAGTGCAGTGGCTTCTCCATTTCTTCTCTTCAACCCAAATTCTCAGGCCTCAGATTTCCCAGCGAGAGGTGGCTCTTGGCTCGGGTCCATTCCAGCAAGCTGTCTGTGGGTGTCACTCCCTGAGGGACACTCTGAATGGTTCTCAGGTTTGACGATAGGGTCTTGCCTTGGAAGTTTGGGACTGACTTCGGTTTTCCTCCTCCTCTTCCCCCAGGAGCGGCGCTGTCTCTGGGCGCAGCTATGAGCCGATCGTGGCCATCCTGTTATTCTCCTGTGCGCTGGCCCTGCACGCCAGGCAGGTGGACATCAGGCTGCGGCTGGACTACCTCTGGGCTGCGCAGGCAAGATGAGCTCTTTCTGCTTTCTGGGGTGGGGCTGAACAGAGCCTTCAGCAAGTGTCTGGTGATGGCTGCTGGCTGAGACACCCCCTGGCCATGTGGCCTTTGGAGGCCCCTGCTCAGCTGTGTGCAAGGGCTGAATGCCTTCCAGGGGTGGAGGAGACTTATGCTGGGGTTGCAAGGAGTGGAAGCAGCGTCCATGTGAAAGATAGCAGGGAAGGTTGTCGTGTGCATACGGTAGGAGCCTGTCTGATGGGGTCAGAGAGTGATTGTTTTGTGAAGCAGCGAGTTCCCTGTCTCCAAGCAGTGTGTACAGTTGAGGGTACAGAGGGGCTTGGCCTCTGTAGCCTGGAGAGTGGCAGCAGGTCTCATCAGAGTCATTGGGAAACACACGAAAAAACCAAAACTCACACCACCCACTCCAGATTTAGCAGGTCTGCAGGTGAGGGCCAGGAATCTATATTTCGGTACCCTGGGAAATTTTGATGCAAGAAGCATGAGCACCCCTCTTTGGGAGACTCCAAGGTGTAGAGGGCATGTGAACTGACCCCAGCCCCTGACCATGTGGGTATCAAGTTGGGGTAGGTGGGAGTGAGTCAGGCGACGACTGTCAGATATGTACCCTGAGCCCTTGCTGTGGAGCCAGATGCAGAGATGGCAGGAACTTACCTGTATCCACCCCGCAGTGGGGGGCAAGACAGCACGTGGGTGCTGGTGTGAGTGTGTCTGTATGTGCCCCCCTTCTCTCCTCATTCCTCTGCTCTGTGCTCCCCAGGCCTCTGTGAGCTGTGGCAGTCCATCATTTGGGACCAGGCTATGCAGGTTCAAAACTCATGTACAAGAATTTGCGGATTGTTTCAGCTTGGGAAAATTGCTCCACTTAGGTTTTCTCACCTGAGAACAAGCAATGGAGACTGATGAATATTAGCTTTAGGTAGTCTTATTATTTTGACACACTAAGAAGAGCTCTTTGTTGTTGGAGCTATTTAATCTTATTCAGTCCTCACAGCAGCACTGCCCAGGAAGTGGAATTACAGACGAGGAAACAGAGGCTGCAAAAGTGCCATGCCACGGTTGCGCAGCCAGAAAACAGCTGAGCTGGGATTCAGCTGCCATCTGCGTGACCCCTGGTGGACTTTGAACACCTGGAGAGAGCACTGTCTGAGGCCAGGCAGGAGCATTCTCACCCCAGAGCCTCGACTCTGCATCCAGGAAGGAAGCATGGGGCCCAGACATCAGGCAGGCATGGCCCAGGGGGTGGCTGGGAGGAAGCGGCAGCCAGAACTATTTGAGGGAGGCAGGCCCAGGCGCCATCATGCCTGCTGGAGTTGGGGAGCCTATTGATTTGTCATCCTTGTTCCTGAGGTCGAATGGACAGCAGGCCATGTGGTCAAGTAACCTAGACCCTGGTCAGCAGTAGCAGTGGTGACCAGGGTTGGCCTTGCATCAGGTAGGTCTTGTCCCAAATTTCAGCAGCTCAGTGTAGAGTTTGTGTGACTTTATCCAGTGACAGAACAAACTCCTTCTGCTCCAGCAGTAAAATGGAGGTGAGAACCCTAATGCAAGCATGCGCCAGAAATAATTGAAATTATCTTTCTGATGTGCTTGGCCACAGACCTTGTGTACAGTAGGGGCTTGGTGAGATGAGTAGCCCTTCATCTCCCAGCCTGCCACCCCTGATGGCCCCTGAGTCTGCTTCAGGGAGAGCCACTTTTGCGGGGAGCTCTTTCCGGGAAGGAGAGACAGGGAGGGGTGAAGGGCAGGTGTGAGAAGCATTTGGAGGCAGATTATCACTCAAATGAAAAAATTGAAAACAGCTGTTTCCTTTAGTTTTATTAATCTGGAAAAAACCAAAACAACCAAGTAGGTTTATGGCAGCACAACAGGGCAGGCTGCATATTTAAGATGATAGAGAATTATTTGTTGATTTGGTTAAACAAAAGAAAGAGCATATTCATATTCATACATATATATACACATACATACACGCATACTATGTATATATGTATATACATATGCTCATAAATGCTAGGTGGTTATTCTTTTATCTATAACATCTTTATTGAGATATGCTTCACATAACACAGTTTATTCAGTGCACAATTCAATGATTTTCAGTATATTCAGAGTTCTGTCACTGTAATCAATTTTAGAACATTTTTATCTCCTCCCCAAGAAACCTGTCCCCATTAGCTAACACTCCCCATCTCTCCCTAATGCCCCTTCCGTAGGCAACTGTCAATCTACTTTCTGTCTCTGTGGATTTTCCCATTTGGTTTATTCTTCAATCTGTACATTAAGTGAGTGCCTATTCTGGGCAGAAGTCACTCTGACCTGCTAGCCAGAGCCTGGAGTTAACCTTGCAAGTTGGGGAGATCTCCTCATTCCCAAGAGACACGCGATCCAGAGTTGTCTTAATTCCACACCTGGATTTCTGTTCCAGGGTGGGCAGGGATCACTGAGATCCCAAGCCCCTTCGCCAATCCTCCTGGGGCAGCGACACTGCGTGGTGAACTGATAGGCTGCAGGGCTGCCTAGAAAGAGCAGGCCCTGGGTTTCTACTGCAGACATGGAGGAGCCTCTGGTAGGGGCATGTTTGAGGGAAATACACCTGAATCTAACTTATCCCCCTAGAGGGATGTGTGCTGCAGCAGGGACGTGAAGCGTCACATGAGAAAGTCTGACTGTGGCCACGGGTTTTGAGAAGCAAAGTCAAGCACACCAGGGAAAAGCCACTGTGTTCCTGGGCCTTGTAGGAAGGATGGATGGAAGGATGAGGGGTGGGGTTGAGGGGAAAAGAGACAGGAACGTGGCAGAAAGAGGGAGCCTTCAGCAAACTCCATGCTACCAGGGATCAGAGCCCAACTGCAGGGGCTGGTGCCCCTTCTAGGCTCCCTCCCCTGTGGGCAGTGGGGCCCCAAAGCCAGGGTGACAGGACCTGATCACTGTCTCTGAAAGCACCCTCACAGTCAAGTGTGAAAGGAGCTGAAGGTGCCGGGGGAGCTCTGTAGGGAGGACATCTTGTGTGGTTATGGGGCCACCAACAGAGTATCTGGAAAGTGGTCCTGTAGGGTCCCGCCATAGTTGGCTATAAAGCAAGGGGGCAGTGGTGGATTTCCCAGGGGACATCGTGTGTGTATCATTCAGTCTGGGCTGAGAGTGGAGTGCACACTCCATGCGGGTGAGGCCAAGAGCCCTTAATGATGCTTGGACTACTTGCCAGATGGGAGTGGGTCCAGGGCAGCTCTGTGCTAGGGTGGAACCCAGGGCAACCACAGTGAGACGGGACTCTGGTTCCAGGGATCAGGGAGGGCCACCCCACAGAATTCGAAGCTTTCAGCCAAGGGAGGCAGCCAGCCCACAGCGACAATGCCGTGAGGGACTGTGTATGCTCCCTCACTCCTGGCCCCTGCTGGTGCCCCCCATTGGCCAAACTAGGCCAGAAGCAGGATACCAGAGAGTCTGTTGGTGGAGTCCTTGGATTGGCCTCCCTGAGACAGAGCGGGTGGGGAATGGGCCATGGATGCAGCACACACCTGTTCCTAGAGGGGAGATCTGGCCAGCTGCAGTTTGCCAGAGCCATGCCAGGTAACGGGAGAAAAGCCTCTTCATGACGGGCTGTGCCACCCAACTTGGTCTTTGCCTGGCTCCAGCTGCCTGTCCAGGGTGATCCAGCTGACTGGTCTGGGGAGATCTGTTGACCCAGCCATCAGCTGGCCCCTCTGGGTTAATAAGATCTTTTAGTTGTTACTACCTACTCAGAATTGAGGTGAATGGCCTTAGGAAGAGCCAGGAAGACTAGAACAGCCTGGGCTGACAAGATCAGGGTTTCTAGGTTATTTACTAAGGTACCTAATTGGCTCTTCGCTCTCAGAGAGCATTGTTGGGCCTTGGCTGTGACTCTTCTAGGTGACGGACACTCCTTGGGAGCATCATTTTCTCTCATCTGGGTAGGCCTGGCTTTCCCTTGGCTCTGGTGTTTCGTCAAATGTTATTAAATGTGATATTTGCCCCTGCCACGGGAATCTCCATCCAAGGATGCTACCTGGCAGTGTCCACCATGTAATGAGCCCCCAGCAGTTTCAGGACTAGAATGTTTTACCCCGGGCCTCTGAGCAGTGCAGGCAGGTCTGTAGGCTCTTGGGCTTGTGTGTCACAAAGGAAGGGTTGCCTAAATGGAACACACTGACCTATTTGCCCATGGATACGCAACAAAAAACACCACCCGCTTTCCCGTAACCCCAGCAAAACACAAAACTTTCTAGACTTTTTCTGTTTGCCCTTTGGATATTTAGGCATGTTGTATGGACATCAGAGTACCTCAAGCTATTGCAAAATTGCCAGGCCAAAGATTAGGTAGGTTAATTATTTACAAAGACTGGGTTAGTCATAAAAACCTACAAAAACACACGGGTTTCTTCCTTGTGATGACGTCCCAGTCTCTTCATCTTTAACTATTGAGGTGCTCCAATTGTGCTTTTTTTTTTTCTTTGAATTCAGTAGGTAGTCACCATGGTGAGTATAATTTCAGTGTTTATGCTACTTAGTACAGATGTAGCTAAAATGCCATATTTCTCTACCAATCAATGCTTAATTTAGGGCAGTTTTCATTTTGCATTTGCTATTAGTAACATTTAGAAGGAGGGTTCCTAAGATTTGGTCATGACCCAGACTTGGAATTCCTTGTCATAGGAGACAAGTTAGGCATCTAGTTTCACCTGTTACTCTAGTCATTTCTCAAGTGTGTTTCTTTCCACATGTGTGACAGTAACACTTGTCTTACAGGGTTGTTGGGAAGTTTGCATCATACAAACCACGGTCACACTTCTTGAACTCTGAAATACTATAAGCATATTAGTCATCTTTGTTCTCTGTTACTGACTGTAGATTTCATGTCGGGACTTTGGATGAGGACCTCCTCATATATAGCTTTTATTGAAGAATGAATGATTCCAGAAGTATCCCAGCTGTGTCTTGTAGAACACTACCCTGGACACCCCCCAGGAGCCAAACCTTGATGTGGAACCTCAGGCCCCCACCTCCAGTAATGCACCACATCTACTAGAAACACACCCTTTGCCCATCTGGGAAGTACACCTGCAAACTCTGGTGGGCCACCACTTTGTAACTACACATATTGGAGGGCGACCTCCCAAAAAAGGGAATTTTTTTTTTTGGAGGGTGGGTCCCTTGTAGTGCAGGCTTCCCCCGCTAAGTTAAGTGCCTAACTGTCGCTTCACTCTTACAGAGCAATGTTAGGCCTTGGCTGTGATTCTTCCAGCTGAGGGACACTCCCTGGGAGAGTCATTTTTTCTCCAATCTGGATTGGCCCGGCCTTTCCTTGACTTTGGTGTTTTGTTAAATGTTATTAAATGCAGTATTTGCCCCTGCCACGGGGATCTCTGTCCAAGGAACCCATCCGCATCAGTGTACCAACTAGCATTGTGAGAGGCTGTATTTGGCTTCAGTGAATTTTGGGGGGGAAGATTCTTTCAGTGCGTTTGCCCAATTCATGATAGATGATTTATGAGCATACCTGCCCACACGGTGCCAAGTGTTTGGCAGTTTTTGACCAAAAACAGCATGACTCCCATGCCCTACCCTCCCTATTCATTCTATCTCACCCCAAGCAACTTCTTTTTGTTGTTTCCTTGGATGAAAGAAGTCCACAAAGGGATACGTTTTGCCAGTGTGGAAGAGGTGTAACAAAAAATGGCAGAAGCACTAAAAGGCATCAAAATTGATGAGTTCAAAAACTGTTTTGAGCAGTAGAAAAAGTGCCTTGATAGGTGTATTGCATCAAATGGAGAGTACTTTTAAGGTGATTGAAGTTTAAACATGGAAGAATAAGCATAATTTTTTATAAATAGACTGGGGCTTTGGGGACTCTCCCCTCATAGAGTGACCACCTGCCTCTACCCAACAGGCACTTAATGAGCACCTGAAGTATAACCAGCCCTGTGCGAGGGATGCTCACACGACCAGGTGTAACGCCTGTTCTCACATGCTCATTGGCTGTTAAAGGAATCAAACATGTCAGTCACAGATAATTTCAGTACAGTGAAGAAAGTACTGTGTAAAATTTAGCTGCACCCTGACCCAGGCTAGAGGATAGGAAATATCATTTAATGATAGTTGAGTCTTGAAGAATAAATAGGAATTGGCCAAGGGAAGGTGGTGGAGTGCTAGATAGGGCAAGTGTGTGTTTTTGCTAAGATGGTTGTTTTGTTAAAAATTTGTTTATAAAATTGAACTGTTTGCTTGAAACTGGAAAAGATAGCAGATTTTAAGTGTTCTCGCCCTCCCCCGCTGCCCTGTGACAACTTTGGATGGTGATGAGTGTGTTAGGTAAATTGATTGGGATAATCATCACCTGATATATAGGTATGTCAAACCATCACACTGTACACTTTGGATATATACAGTTGTTTTTATTTGTCAATTAAATATTTTAAAATAAAAATATCCACAAAGACTGATCAAATCTGGATCTTGAGAGCAAAAAATTTAATATTGGTCAGTGGAAAAAAATATCTGCTGATATGGTGAATGACACTGGCTTAACATTTGAAAATAAAATCAGTACTTCTTCCTTCCTGTGATAAACCTCACAACATATTATCAACTGTATATATTGATGAGGTTACTTGCAAAAAAATTTGTTAAGGTATTTGCATCTTTGTTTATGAAGAATATTATTTTGTAGTTTTCATATAATGTCTTTGTCTGGTTTTGGTATCAAGACTATGCTGTCCTCTTAGAATGAGAGGAACATTTTTCTATCCTTTTTAAATTTTCTGGAAGAGTTTGTATAGAATTGGTATTACTTCTTCCTTAAATGTTTGGTGAAATGAAGCCCCCTGGACCGGGATTTTATTTTGCAAGAGGGTGAGTAAGAAAATTTTTCACTAAAAATTAAATTTATCTAAAGGTATAAGGTTATTCAAGCTTTCTATTTCTTTATGAGGTAGCTTTGGAAGTTTGTGTTCTTTCCTAAAAGTTGTCAAGTTTATTGACATAAATTGGTTATTATATTCTCTTATTATTTTTAATATTTATAGAACCTGATCTATGTTATTTAATTTCCTCTGATTACTTTGAGCTTAATTTATTATTTTGTAAAATATTTACTTTTTTATTTTATTTTTTTTAGAGATAGGGTCTCACTTTGTCTCCCAGGCTGGAGTTTTATGGTGTGATCATAACTCTCTACAGCCTTGAACTCCTGTGCTCAAGCAATCCCTCCACCTGTGGAATAACTGGGACTACAGGCGTGTGCCACTATGCCTGGCTAATATTTTAATTTTTTGTAGAGACGAGGTCATGTTATGTTGCCCAGGCTGGTCTTCAACTCTTGGCCTCAAGTGATCCTCCTACCAGGGCTAATTTTCTCTTATTATTCTGGTTTCTTAAGGTGATTTGAAAGACTTCTTTCTTCTTTGTGTTAACAAATTTTCCCCTAAGAACTGTTTAGCTGAACCCCACAAATGTTGATATTGTAAGTAGCTTCATTTTCCTTTGGTTTGTACCAAATGAAATTTCTAATTTTCCTTTTGATTTCTTCTTTGAACCCAAAGCTATTAAGAAATATATTTTTTAGTTGAAGATTTTTTGGAAATCTTTGTTACTGACTTCTAATGTAATTGTATTATGATTAAATAACACACTCTATATGGTTTGAGATTTTTAAAATTTCTTGAGTCTTGCTATATTGTGTGTATTCCATATGTCCTTAAATAGAATGTGTATTCTGTTGCTGTTGGGTGGTATATTTAAAATGTCAGTTAAATCAAGTTGGTTGACAGTGTTCTCAAGTACTGAAATTCTTGACTGATTTTCTGTCTAGTTATTATATTAATTTTTGAAAGAGGTGTTGGACTATCCAAGTATAATTATAGTAGAAGTTTTTACAGTTCTATTAATTTTTGCTTCATGTATTTTGATTATGTTATTAGGTACACAAATATTTAGGATTATGTCCTCTTGACAAATTAGCCCCTTTATCACCCTGTAGCAATATAGAAAGACCCTTTTTCTCCCATGTAATATATTTGGTTCTGAAATATACTTTGTCTGATATTTATATTAATAATCCAGCTTTCTTATTTTATATTTTTTTTAACATTTTACTTTTAGCCTATTTGTATCTTTTTATTCAAAGTGGATTTCTTATAAGCAACATACAGTTGGGTCTTGCTTTTTGGTTCAATTTATAAATCTCTGCCTTCTAATTAAACTATTCAGGCCATTTACAATGTAATTATTGATGTGACTGGACTTTAATCTACTATAGTGCTGTATTCTATTTGTCCCATCTATTTTTTTTTCATTTTATCTTTTTCCGATCTATTTTTGGATTAATTATTTTTCTTATTCTCCTTAATTATTTTTGCTTATTAGCTATAAGTGTATTATTATTATTATTATTATTATTTTTAATTATGATGTTGTGGGGTACAGTTAAGGGTTAGGTATACAATTACGTTTCATTCAGGTACCCTGCTGATATGAGGTGTTTCCCCGTTCCCAGACAGATATTTGCTACTGTTAATCCCATCCCCCTCCTCCCTCAGTGTTGTATTATTTTAACAAATATTTATCATAGTTTATCTTCAAGTAATATGATGCCACTTCACACATAGTATAAAAACAACAAGACATGTCTGTAATTGACTATATGCTTGTGTCCTTCCTAAATTCACATGTTGAAATCCTAGCTCCCCAATGTGATGGCTTTAGGAGATAAAGCTTTTGGAGGAAACTAGGGCATGAAGTTGGGAGTCCTCATGAGCGGGATTAGTGCCCCTTATGAAGGAGGCCCCAGAGCACTCTCTTACCCTTTCTGCCTTATGAGGACATAGTGAGAAGTTGGCCATCTGCAGCCAGGAAGTGGGTCCTCATCAGACCTCAGCCATGCTGGCACCCTGATCTCAGACTTCCTGGCTTCCTGAACTGTGAGAAATAAGTGTTTGCTGCTTAGGCCACCCAGTCTGTGGCAACTCATTTTAGCAGTCCTGAATGGACTAAGGCAATGTCCATTCTTCGATCCCAGGTTTTTGCAAATGTCATAGATTTTATTTGAACACGTGTAATAAACCCCTCAATATATTGTTATTATTTCTATCATGAACATTTAGTTATATATTAAAAATATTTAATAAGAATTTTTCAGTATACTCACATACTGTGATTTTGGGTAGTTTTCATTCTTCTGTGTAGATCTAGGCTTCCATCTGGTACCATCTTCCTTCTGCTTGAATGACTTGCTTTAACACATCTTGCAGGTCTGTTGGTGATTAATTCTTTCAGATTTTGTATGTCTAAAAATCTTTATTTTGTCTTGATTGAAAGATATTTTTAACTGGGTATGGATTCTAGGTTGATGATCTTTTTCTCATTTTTAGTATGGTTTTTCTCTCAGTATCTGTGGGATACTAAAATCTTAAGATGCTCAAGTCCCTGGTATAATATGGTATATTATTTGCATATAATCTGAGCATACCCTTCCATATACTTTATTTATTTTTTAAAAATATTTTTTATTATGATGTTGTGGGGTACAGTTAAGGGTTAGGTATACAATTACGTTCCATTCAGGCACCCTGTTGATAAGAGGTGTTTGCCCGTCCCCAGACAGATATTTGCTACTGTTAATCCCATCTCCCCCCCCCCATAGTTTCTCAGTACCGTCAGTCATTTTCTTATAGTATTACATTGGATGTTCAAGGTCCATTATATGAGTGAGAACATGTGATACTCGGATCTTTGTTTCTGTGAGAGGTCACTCAGTATTATAGACTCTAGTTCCATCCAGGTTGCTGCGAAACTCATGATTTTGTTCTTTTTTATGGCTGCATAGTATTCCATCGTGTATATGTACCACATTTTTAAAATCCAGTCCTCCTTTGATGGGCAGCATGGTTGCTTCCAGGTTCTTGCTATTGTGAACAATGCTGCGATAAACATACATGTGCAGGTATCTTTTTTATAGAGTGATTTGATTTCTTCAGGGTATATTCCCAGTAGGGGGATTGCAGGGTCATATGGGAGGTTGATGTTTAGGGCTTTTAGGAATTGCCACACTGCTTTCCACAGAGGTTGCACTAGTTTACACTCCCACCAACAGTGTAGAAGTGTTCCCTTTTTGCCACACCCTCTCCAGCAGCTGTTATTTTTTGAGTTGTTGATGATTGCCATTCTGACTGGGGTTAGGTCCCTTCCATATACTTTAAATCACCTCTACATTACTTATACTCCCTAGCACAAAGCAAATGCTGTGTAAGTAGCAGTTATATGCTGTATTGTTTAGGGAATAATTACAAGAAAAAAGTCTGCACATGCTCAGTACAGATGCGGCTTGTAACTCCAAATCTGAGAGGGTGTGCACGTAATGTTTACCTATTCCAAAGAAGTCACCTGGAGGTCCAGCAGGGAAATACATTGGTTTATTCAAACTTACAGGAGGCATGGATGGCTGTCAGTTAAGAATCTGCACCTTAGGGGAGTATAGTAAGCAGTTTTACAGTGAAAGCAATCAAGTTAATCACTCACATTCCTATGTAGTGTTTACATTACTTTGATTAAGCATGACAATTAAATTGTTTTCAGCTTTGCTTTGTCTTCTGCTTCCCATGACTCACCACTGGGAACAGGCATACCCTTCAGAGATCAGCCCTGGTCAAAGGCTGCCCCTTGAGTGAGAGGATAGGAAGAGGTCAGGTATAGGAACAATCCGTTTCTGGACAGTGCCCCATACAACTATTCATTGTTTTATGAATATTTTTGATGTGTGGTAGGTTGAATCCACAGACATGGAACCCACAGATAAAGAGGACTGACTGTAATCTAATGATGTTGTTCTACTATCTTCTGTCTAGCATTGTTTCCAGTGAGAAGTCTGCTGTCATCTTTATCTCTGTTTCTCTGTATAAAATATATTTTTTATCTAGATTCTTGTGATTTTGAGTTGGAGTCTTACTCCATCGCTCAAGTTGGAGTGCAGTGGCATGCTCATGGCCACCCCAGCGTTGACCTGTTGGGCTCTGGCGATCCTTCTGCCTGAGCCTTCCAAGTAGCCAGAACTATAGGCTCATGCTACATGCCCAGCTAATTTTTAAATTTATTTTAGAGTTGATGTCTCGCCAAGTTGCCCAGGCTGGTCTTGAACCTGCGGGCTCAGGCTATTTAGGTTTTTAAGACTTTTTTTGAATCACTGGTTTTAAGTACTGTGATTATAATGTGCCTTGATGGAGGTTTTTTTTTTTTTTTTTTTATTAATGCTTTATGTGCTTTGGGTTTGTTGAGATTCTCAGATAGGTAGGTTTAGAGATTCCATAAATTTGGAAAAATATTAGCCTTTATTTCTTCCAATTTTTTAATTCATCTCATTCATTTTTTTCTCTCTCCTTCAGGAACACCAGTTATATATGTATTAGGCCTCTTGAAGTTATCTTGCACCTTACTAATGCTTTTGCTTTTCTCTGTTTCTTTTTTGATGGTTTTTACTACTATTTTTTTCAAGTTTACTGATGTTTTCTACGGAAGTGTCTAATCTATTGTTCATTCCATCCAGTGTATTTTTTATCTCAGATATCATGGAAGTTAGATTTGAGTCTTTTTTATATCTTCTTTGTCTCTACTTAACATGTTTCCTTTAGCTTCTTGAACATACGGAATACATTTATAATGACTATTTTAATATCCTTAGCAAACTATCATACCATCAATTGTACCCAAGTCAATATTGATTGATTTATTTCTCTTCTCATCAAGACTTGTACTTTTCTGCTTCTTTGCATATATTAATTTTAATGGAATATTAGACATTTTGAATTTTACTTTCTATATGGTGGATATTCTTGTAATTCTAAAATTAGGTAAGTTACTTGGCAACACTTTGATCTTTAGGGGTCTTTCTTTTAATATTTGTTAGGAGGAACCAGAGGAACATTTATTCTAGAACAAATTTTGCCCACAAAACTCTTTTCAGTACTCTCCCTTATGCTTGGTAAATTATAAGAGTTTTCATTCTTGCTAAGAAAGGCAAAAACTATTGGCAGTATTGTGTGAGCTTTGGGCGCTGTTCCTTATAATTCTTTTGGATGATGGCTTATGCTAATTAATCCTTAACACAAGACTTGACAAGGCCCCTCTGCAGGTCTCCAGAACGTTCCCTCCTCTCTGGTGTCACTATGAACTCAAGCTGTCTTGGGCTCCTTCGTCTCCCAGCCTTGTCAACTCTGGGAAACTCCCAGGCTTCATATGCACTCTCTCCATGTGTAGCTTGGAACCCCTCTCCAAGCAGTATATCAGGCCATTAAAGGCCTCATCACTTATTCCCATCTCTCAGATATCATTATGTTTCATTGCCTCATGTCCAGTATTCAGAAAGTTGTTGTTTTGTATGAATTTTGTATTGTTTCTAGGAAGGCAGATTTAATCCCTATTACTCAGTTGTGTGTGTGTGTATGTGTGTGTCGGAGTCTCATTTTGCCACCCAGGCTGGAGTGCAGTGGCACATTCATGGTCACCACAGCCTCAACCTGCTAGGCTCAGGTGATCCTTCCACCACAGCCTTCCAAGTAGCTGGAACACAGGCATGTGCCACCACACCTGGCTAATTTTTTGACTCATTGTAGAGATGAGGTCTCGCCAAATTGCCCAGGCTGGTCTCAAAGCCCTGGACTCAGGCAATCCTCTCACCTAATCCTCCCAAGTGCTGGAATTACAGATGTGAGCCACCATGCCTGGCTCATATTTTTCAGAAGTAACACTTCACATGGCTATTTAAATGTCTTTGACCTCAATAAGTGATTGTATCCCCATGTAAGAGATGAGGGCCCAAGTAAATAGCCAAAAGTCAGAACTGAAATCTGCCAAGTCCTAGATGGACACATTCTCGCTGACACCACACAGACCACCCTTCAGGAACCTGATCCTGCCAAATGAAGGACAGTCCAGAGTGGAATGGCATTCCTGTGAGAGCTATCACTAGGCAGGGTGTTGTAAATACAGCCAGGAATCTACCTTGCTCCACCTTAGTCAAGATTTCACATGAATGCATGGGTGGAGGGCTTCACTGAAGAATTAGATCCAGGTTAGAAGGATCTGGCATAACTTTCATGTAGAATGAGAGTTCCTAAGGCTCCAGAAGTTGCTTTCTGCACACAATATGGATGATTTGTGGGAAGCAGCTTGATAGCAGTCTGACAGTTGCCATGCAATGAGAAGGAAGATGTCCCTGAGTCTCTCAATGCCTTGCTGTGTCTGAGCACAAGAAATTCACCTGCAGGGCCTGACTCACATGCAGCATGGTTTTGCTCATCTATGACAAGCCTACAGAATTCAGTCCTGCTAGTGAAGGCTCTTCTGTATTTTCCTCTCAAGAATGGAAAATATCACCTCGGTTCTTCTCAATTCAAAAACAGCAAAACATTGGTAGCCCCAGGTTTTGCGATGTGAAAATGGAACCTTCTGCTTTGAGGCACTGGAGACCTTCTGAAACAGCAGATCCTTCAGACATCCCCTTGAACATTTCTCCATCACGGGGCATGGCTGTTTTTCATTTTTCCTGTGTGCATGTGCAGTAAGAAATCTAGGTTTTCTACAACAGCTTTGGTTGCATTTCTAATCACAAAGACACATGTGTTTAGCATCGTTAGTGGCCATGTGGAACAACCATGACCACTCTTCCTGGCCAGTGGCCATGAAGAGATGGGAGCTCATGTTTGTCATACCTGCTTGGGACCAGAAAGGACCCTCGGCTTCTCTGGAGTCCTTTCAGCCTCGGAAGCACCCCTGGGTAGGATGTAGGATGTCGTCCTCACATTCTGAGTGAATGAGCTCATGGTGGCCTACTCCACAGCTCTGAGGCCTGTGCTTCTCCCTAGGTTCTGCTGCCTCTCGGGGGTAGGTCAGCAAAGACATGTCCATGGGCTGCGGCTGCTCAAGGGAGAAGAGAGAAGACTCTAGAAGGAATAAAGATAACAGGAGACAGAATGCCTTGAGGGCCCTGGCCAGGTGCTGTGTGTCTCAGAAAGTTGTGATTTGTTCTGACTGAGGAACCGAGGAGGACTTCCTAGAAAAGGTGGCATTGGACCAAACCTTTTACTCTGGCAAGAAATGCTGGCTTTGGCCGGGCTCGGTGGCTCAGCCTGTCATCCCAGCACTTTGGAGGGCCGAGGCGAGTGGATTGCCTGAGCCCGTGCGTTTGAGAACCGCCCGGACAACTTGGTGAGACCTCATCTCTACAATAAATCAAAAACTAGCCTGGCATGGTAGCGCGTGCCTGTAGTTCTGGCCACTTGGAAGGCTGAGGCAGAAGGATCGCCATAGCCCAGCAGGTCAAGGCTGCAGTGGCCAGGAGCGTGCCACAGCACTCCAGTCTGGGCATCAGAGTAAGACTCCAGCTCAAAAAAATAAAACATAAAAATTCAAACCTGGCAAAGGGGACTCTCATAGGGCCTTCACTCCCCATTGAGGGATCTTTCGGCAGAGACCGTGGCCTCCAGTTACGGATACTGTACACTATCTTTCCCACATGTATGGGGAAAGTGGTTTCCTTCCATGTATGGGGAAGGTGGGCCTCAGTGGGTCATTGAGAGCAGATCTCCTGGGGACAGGATCGGCCGTGCCCACTGCAGCTCATAGCTTCACCTTTGTCACAAGCTCTTTTTACCTTTTAAAGTTGCATACTTATCTTGCTTTTTGTCTGCGGCACTGGGCATAGCCCTGCCTTCAGCTTCCTGCATCCACTCCTCCTAAGAAACGAAGCATAGTCAAGCAGTTTGGCAGAGTAAGACATTCTGCTCAGAAACTCCGTAGGAGTGAAGTCTCTGTTGTAAGGGGCAGAGCTGGCCTCTGCGTTCACCACAGCTGGTCCCGGCATTTCTGTCTGAGGAGCGCATGTTGAACAGTCTTGGTGTGTTTGAGCTGATTTGTCAGCCAGCTCATGACCCTGGTGCCTCCAGCTGTGACATCACTGTAGCCTCATTTCACTGTGGGGCCATGGAGGGGGCAACCACATACCACGAGGGCTGTGTTCTGCCTTTTTAATTTTTTTTTTGGAGAGAGGAATGCAACAAGATGCTGAGTATTTTATAGAAAATCTCTCTCTTTCACACACACACACACACACACACACACACACACACACACACACTCAGGGACTTCCCAGGGCAGTAGAGAACACACACATGTGCATACTGCACACACACATCCTAATTGCAGTCTTTGAAGGTTAACTTTCTCATTTTGTAACAAAGGTCAGGGACAACATTTTCAATTTGTTGAATTTTTCAAATTTAAGATTTTACTTAATTGCAGCATACTAATGTGAAACACATTTCTCAGAATCAGGCCTTAACTGAAAGACACTTTTGATCTAAAAAAAGTATAGGGGCTTTTCATTCACTCTGTACCAAGATACCAAGAGAGTCACATAGCTGATTTGAGCAGCGGGAGCATGGGTGGGAGAGGCAGGGCCAGAGGACAGCCACTGGCAGGTTTCATGGGTCAGGAGTGCTGAGGGGGTGCCAGGGGAGCAAGGACACTGAGTGGTTGGGTGGGAGGCCAGATACCCAGATTAGGGGCATCTGCCCCACATCCAGCCTTCCCCCATGCTGTAAACAATGCTGGTCAAGTCTTATGCATCCACTGGAGAAGTGGTTAGTGAAATAGGCATATGTTCATGATACAAAGTCCCCAAAGTGGCTGTGCAAAGCTAGAGTATCCAAGGGTGAGCTGAGATTCTCTCCTGCCTTGCCTTCCTCTCTAGTTGGTCATTTCCTCCTGTGGCCATGGTCCTATGGTCTGAGATGGACACAGAGCTGGGATCTGGCACCAGAGTGATTCCTGCCAGGCTCAGGAGTGAGCTCACTGCAGCAACAGGATTAATGGAACAAACTGGACAGAGGAAAGGGACAGGACAGGGACAGCCAGCTTAGCACCAGCTCACGGAGAGAGGCTTAGGGGGCCCTGCATTTGGCTAAAAGCCCTTACTCAGGCCAGTGTCCTGCCCGACAAAGGCCTTGGCCACCAACCAGCCTGGTAGATTCAGTCTATACATTCAGACGAGAGGGACCTTTAAACCAATCAAGAGGAAGAGGGACCACCCAGGGACTTTAAGGTAGGGACATAGGGTAGGGGGATTCCAGCCTTCCCATCCTGGCACGGATGGTCTCTGGAGAAGACTGAAGACAGAGAATCAGGGACTCTGGACAAAATATCCAGGGAGGAGTTTTCCAGCAACTTGAGGCTTGTTCAGTAGGGAGTTCCCCATCTCTCTAAGGTGTTCAAGGAAAAGCGGATAACTGCTTGAGGAGGTGATGCAGACTAGATTCCTTAATTATTTTGGAGGTAAGATGACCTCTGAAATTGCTTCCTGAAATGCTGCTATTTGAGGGAAAATCCTTCAGAGCAGCCGGGGGAGAGCCATGGACAAAGATGGAGAACATGCGATGTTCGTGCACCTCTGTGGGGACATGAGAGGGGTGGGAGGCTGGTTGTGGGTGGAGCACATTGGAGACCTAGCTGCATGGGAGGGAAGGCAAGGGGAAAAGTGGGACATATTCCCCGAGTTTGGCCCTGTCGAGTCGCTTCCTAACCCTGGCATTCTGAGAGTCAGACTAGGTTGTGTTGCAGTCACAAACATCCACAGGGTATCAGTCCAATTCACCAGCAAAGGTTTATTCCTCTTCTCACTATGCATCTGGTGCAATTTAGGAAAAGGACCACATCATCTTAGTTCTCCGGGAGCCAGGCTGGTGAATGCTAGAGCTTCCACAGTCCCTAGTCAAGGAAGCGGGGCTGGAGAGTTGAAGATAGGTCACTGAGGGCTTCTGATCAGAACACCACCCCCACCCCGCCGGTCTCCCTGGTCTTCAAGGGGTGATCTGTCCAATCCTCTTCGTATCTGAAATTTGGTGATGAGCCTTAGGGAAGTCTACCAGAGCCCTTCAGGAAAGAGAAAAATCTGCCAGTGTTTGTTCTGGGGGACTGACTGGGTTGGGGGATCCTGGCTTGGGGGATGGGGCAGAAAGACTCCTGATGGCAGGACAGGATCTCCCACTGTGGCCTTGCCCCTTGGTGTTTCAGCCCTCTTGACAGCAGGGGTGGAGGCTGCCCTGGACACACACGCACACTCCTGCTGGTCTGCCTGGCCAGGAAGCCCCTAGTCTCAGGATGCATCTGTCCTTGGGTCACATGCTGAGACACACACCACTTTGACCCACGTATTCTGTTCTTTCCATGTCTGGGCAGCATGTGTCACCAAGTGCCTCCTGCACAAGGGAAAACCAGTTATCAGAGGAGGCTCATGTGAAGCTATTTAGTCTCAACGTTAGAAACTAAAGTTTGGCCCCGGGGGAGGAAGACCTTTGTGTTAGCTGCCTTGTGTGCTTGGGGAAGTTCCTTTCCCTTTCTGTGCTTCCCCAAAAGGAGGTGTTCACAGAGCCAGGGCTTCCCCCAAAGAGGGATGCGTGCATGCCTGAAGCACACCAGATGGTTTGGGAAGAGGACCTCAGAAAGTCTATTTGAAGTCATTGTGTCTGAAAATAAGCACTTTCCTGATATTGGAGAATGAACTGGCAGCGACAGCCTGGCACTGGCTAGTGCCTTGTGTCACTTGCAGGAGGTAGGTGGAGAGTCACTTCTGAGGCAGATCAAGAACAGGGCCACCCTCACAGGGTTGTTTCCTTGGGGTGAACGTGTTGTTGATTCCAGGTGCTGGGTTGGGGGCTGCTGGTCTTATTTGACTGAAGACCCTCACAGTCATGGGTGACTGTGAGGGTCACTTGCAGAATGTGACAGCATATCAGGACATTGTCAAGTCATGCTATTTGTTGTTTTGTTCTCTTTCCAAAACAGCAAGTGTGTCCCAAGTTGTGACCTCCTCTGAGGTGCCACGTAACTATCAGTAGATGCACCCTGGTCAATGATTCCTAAAACATAAGTTCAAGTGAGCAGGGAAATACCTTTTGAAAGAAACTGTGCTGTAAAGAGAACATTTTGAACGTAGAAGTTGGTTGTGTCTCTATCACATGACTTTGTGGGTACAACTCTTAAAAATACTTAGCGTTTCCTGGTTGGAAAAATCTCATAAGCTGAGAATGGTAGTAGATTTTCATCTTGTTTGTTAAAAGCATAACAATACAACTTCTCCTGCTTAGTTCATAAAAATTACTGGCACAGGGAACACGGGCATTTATCAGTAAAATTCCAACAAAAGCCTTTGTATCTGTGGATGGATTAAGAGATAGGTGATGATTTAGGAAGGACAGCTACTCTGATAGCCTATTAATCCAAATGTGGAAACAAACAGAACGCAGAACCAAATCTTGTAATCACAATGTGATAAGTCTAGAATTTGTTTTTTAATCAAAGTATATTTAATGACATTGTTTTCACTAGCATACTATTAGCATTCACAATAGTGTCGTGGAGAGAGCAAAATTTGTTGTGCCACTAATAAATGAAACAAAACGATTACTTTATTTTGTTTGTTTTTAATTTTTTATTTTAAATATGAGGGGTACATTTCAGGGTTAGGTATACAAATGTTCACTATGCAGATACCCTTGTTGATGATGTGCGCCCCTCCCTCCCCTGGCAGTTTTCCTCAATTGCCAATCTCACCTTCCCTCTCCCCTGGCAGTTTCCAATTACTGTCATCCTTTTCTTATAGTATTACAATAGTTGTTCAAGGTCCGCTAATGAATGAGAACGTGTGATACTCGGTTCTTTGTTTCTGTGATAGCTCGCTCAGTATTATAGCCTCTAAGTCCATCCAAGTTGCTGCAAAGTTCATAATTTTGTCCTTCTTTATGGCTGCATAATATTCCGTCGTGTATATGTATCACATTTTAAAAAATCCAGTTCTCTTTCAATGGGCAGCACGGTTGGCTCCATGTGCTGCAGTAAATATGCATGTGCAGGTATCTTTTTCATAAAGTGATTTGAGTTCCTCCAGGTATATTTCCAGTAGGGTGATTGTGGGGTCGTATAGGAGGTCGATTTTTAGATCTTTTAGGAATCACCAAACTGTTTTCCACAAAGGTTGTACTAGTTTGCACTCCCACCAACAGTGTAGACGTGTTCCCTTTTCCCTGCATTCTCTCTGGCATCTGTTGTTTTTTGAGTTATTGATGATGGCCGTCCTGACTGGAGTTAGGTGGTATCTAAGTAATAGTTTTAATTTGCGTTTCTTTGATGATTAGTGAGGCTGAGCATTTTTTCATGTATCTGTTGGCTGCTTGTATGTCTTCTTTTGAGAAGTGTCTACTCATATCTTGTGTCCACTTTGTAATGGGGCTGTTTGTTTTTTTTCTTTTCAGCACGTTTGAATTCCTTGTAGATCCTAGATGTTAGGCCTTTGTCACATATACAGTTGACAAATATTTTTTCCCAGTATGTGGGCTGTCTCTATGTTCTCTCAATGGTTTCTTTGGCTTGGCAGAAGCCTGTCAGCTTGGTGAGGTCCCACTTGTCTATCTATTTTATCTTTTTTGGTATGGGCACTTAGAATTTTGACCAGGAATAGGTAGCCAGTTCCAGTTTCCATAAGGGTACCTCCTGCATTTTCTAAGGTTCTTATAGCTTGAGGTTGTATGTTTAGGTCTTTGATCCATTTAGAGTTGGTTTTTGTGTATGGTGATAAGTAGGGATCTTGTTTTAATCTTCTGCATGTGATGAGCCGGTTTTCCCAGCACCATCTACTGAATAGGTTCTCTTCTCCCCAGTGGTTGATGGTGGAGGCTTTGTTGAAGATGAGTTGGTTAAGAAATTGAGATTGTCCCCAGAATTGCCTACGCTCCTACGATGTGAGCCTTGAGCCCTCCCTGCCTTGCATGTGGCCAGCTCAACGCAGGCCAGAATGCGAACTTCCACCCCAGCCCTGCTACCTGCCCCCCATGTAGTCATTTTGTCCTGCCCCTGTGGCAATAAAGTTGACGAGCTAGACTGCACGAGGATTCCAGAGGCAGCACAGGTGGCAGACTTTCCCCTTTTACCTGTGAGTCATGGCAGCTCCCATGAAGGGCCAAGTGTGTGTAGTGACTGGTGCCTCCAGGGGTATTGGCCGTGGCATCGCCTTGCAGCTCTGCTGAGTAGGTGCCACAGTCTACTTCACTGGCCGCCATCTGGGCACCCTTCAGGCCACTGCTCAGGAGGCACAATCTCTTGGGGGGCCGATGTGTGCCTGTGGTGTGCGACTCAAGCCAGGAGAGTCAAGTACAAAGGCTGAGCAAGTGGATCGGGAACAGCATGGGTGCCTGGATGTGTTGGTCAACAATGCTTATGCTGGGGTCCAGGAGATCCTGAACAACAGGGGATAGGCATTCTGGGAAGCCCCTGCCTCCATATGGGATGATATCAACAATGTTGGACTCAGAGGCCACTACTTGTGCTCGGTATATGGGGCACGGCTGATGGTACCAGCTGGCCATGGGCTCATCATGGTCATCTCCTCCACTGGGGGTCTGCAGTATGCAATGAGCATCGCCTATGGTGTGGGCAAAGCTGCGTGCGACAAGCTGGCTGCTGACTGTGCCCATGACCTACGGCGCCACAGGGTCAGCTACATGTCTTTGTGGCCCGGTATGGTGCAGACAGAACTGCTGAAGGAACATATGGCCAAGGAGGAGGCCGAAAAAGATCCCCTGTTTAAGCAGTTAAAACCACTTTTCTCATCTGCGGAAACCACAGAAATGAGTGGCAAATGTGTGGTGGCTTTGGCAACAGACCCCAATATCCTGAGCCTGAGTGGTAAGGTGCTGCCATCCTGTGACCTTGTTCGATGCTATGGCCTTTGGGATGTGGATGGCCGTCCAGTTCGAGACTATTTGTGAGCTCCACTGTCTTGCATGTCCCCAGCATGAGCTGATTGGCCTCCAACTTGCCCAGCTTCCTCCGCATGCCCAAGTGGATAATTTCCCTCTATACCAGCAAGTTCTGACCCTCCTGGCCTGACGTCACAACTCTGCTTCTCTTCTCATTGCACTGGGGTGGTTGGGCCTATATAGTGGTACAAAGCTGCACTTCTCACCCACCTATACCCTTGATATGAAGTTAAGACCTTTACTGTGTCCATGGTGAGTTCTGAGGGTCCTCCTAGGCCCTACTTTGTGCCTTTGTCTCCCTTATCTGTATGGTTTACCTTTTGCCTCAGTATTGAAAAATGCTCTCGGGACCAATAAAGGCTTCCTTTCACCTTCAAAAAAAAAAAAAAGAAATTGAGATTTTGCTTCTGGAATCTCTGTCCTGTTCCATTGGTCTGTATGCCTGTTCTTGTACCGATACCAGGCTGTTTTGGTTATTGTAGCTTTATTATTTTATTTTGTTTTATTTTATTTTTAAGTTGGAGTCTCACTCTGTCATTCAGGCTGGAGTGCAGTGGCATGCACATGGCCACTGCAGCCTCAACTTCCTGGGCTTAGGTGGTCCTTCCACCTTAGCCTTCCAAGTAGCTGGAACCACAGGCATATGCCACCACATCCGGCTAATTTTTTGATTTATTATGGAGATGAAGTTTCACAGTGTTGCCCAGGCTAGTCTCGAACCAGTGGGCTCAGGCAATCCTTTCACTTTGGCCTCCTAAAGTGCTTGGATTATAGGTGTGAGCCACCTTGCCTGGTCTATTGTAGCTTTATAGTAAAGCTTAAAGTCTGGGAGTGTAATGTCTCCTGCTTTTTTTTTTTTGGTGAGGATTGTTTTGGCTATTCATGGTTGTTTATGCTTCCATATAAATTTCTGTATTGTTGTTTCCATGTCTGAGAAGAATGCTGCTAGTAATTTAATGGGTATTGTATTAAATCTGTAGATTGTCTTGGGTAGGATGGACACCTTTACAACGTTGATTCTTCCAATCCATGAGCATGGAATATTTTTCCATTTTTTTGTATCATCTTTGGCTTCTTTGAGCAGTGCTTTGTAGTTTTCCTTGTAAAGGTCTTTGACTTCTCTGGTTAGGAAGATGCCAAGATTTTCATTTGTCTGTGTGGCTATTGTGAATAGGATTGTGCTTTTTATTTGGGTTTCTGTTTGTTTATTGTTGGTGTATAGAAATGTGACTGACTTTTGCACATATATTTTATATCATGAGACTTTGCCAAAGTCCTTTATCAGTGCAAGGAGGTTTTTGACTGATTCCCTTGGGTTTTCATAGTATAGAATCATGTCATCTGCAAATAGGGATAACTTAACTTCCACTTTTTCTATTTAGATATCCCTGATTTCCTTTTCTTGTCTGATTGCTCTAGCTAGGACTTCCTGTACTATGTTGTACAGGAGGTATGAGAGTAGGCATCCTTGTCTTGATCTGGTTTTCAGGGGAAATGGTTCCAATCTCTGTCTGTTTAGCAGTATGTTGGCTGTTGGTTTCTCGTAGATGGCTCTTACTATTTTGAGGTATGTTCCATCTATTGCCTAGATGCTCGAGGGTTTTTATCAAGAATGGGTGCTGGATTTTTATCAAAAGCTTTTTCAGCGTCTGATGATACAATCATATGTTTTTGTCTTTACATCTGCTGACATATTTAATTATGTTTATGGTCTTGCAGATGTTGAACCAGCCCTGCATCCTGGGAATGAAGCCTACTTTGTCATGGTGGATGGTTTTTGAGACATGTTGTTGGATTCAGTTTGCCAGAATCTTGTTGAGAATTTTGGCATCTATGTTCATCAAGGATATTGGCCTGTTGTTCTCTTTCTTTGTTAGATCTTTACTCAGTTTGGGTAGCATCAATGTGATGTTAGCTTCATAAAATGATTTGGGGAGAGTTCCATCTTTCTCGATTGCCTGGAATACATTCAATAGGATTGATATCAGCTCCTCCTTGTATGTTTTGTAGAATTCTGCTGGAAAGCCATCTTGTCCAGGGCTTTTTTTTTTGTAGGTAGTTTTCTTATGACATAATCAATTTCCTGAGTTCTTATTGGTCTATTTAGGGTCTCGATGTCTTCTTGTTTCAAGAAGGGAAGGAGGTTGTGTGATGTAAGAAAGTCCTCCATTTAATTTAGAGTTTTGAGTTTGTTTCCATACAGGTGTACATAGTAATCTCTGACAATATTTTATATTTCTTCAGGGTCAGTTGTAACTTTATCTTTTGCATTTCTGATTGTGTTTATTTGGACTTTTTCTTGGTTAGCCTAGTTAGGGGTCCATCAATCTTGTTTATCCTTTCAAAAAATCAGCTTTTGGTTTCATTGATTTTTTTTTTTTTTGGTATTATATTTTTTCTTCTATGTCCCAAATTTGGACTTTTATTTTGGTGAACTTCTGCTGAAGTTAGGATTTCGGTGATCTTACCCTTCTAGCTTCCTTAGGTGATTTCTTAGGCACTTAACTTGTGATCTTTCCATTTTTTTAATGTATGTTTGTAGAGATATGAATTCCCCTCTTAGTACTTCTATCATTGCATCCAATAGATTTTGATGAGATGTTTCTTCATTTTCATTTGTTTCAGGTATCTTTTAATCTGTTTTGATTTCCATGTTGACCCAGTAGGTGTTTTGCATCATGGTGTTTAGTGTCCATGTCTTTGTGCATTTTTGGGGAACGTTGTTGGTGTTGATATTTATTTTTATTCATTGTGGTCTGAGAAGGTACATGGCAGAATTTCAATCTTATAGAATTTGTTTATGCTTGACTTACAGCTGAGGATGTGGTCGATCTTAGGGTAAGTTCCATGTGGTGTAGGATAGAATGCATACTCCATGGTTGTTGGGTGGAGTGTTCGGTAGGTATCAGTTAAGTCCATTTGGTCAAGCATCATGTTGAGGTTCCAGATTTCCTTGTTGACTTTTTGTCTTGATGATCTGTCTAGGGTTGTTAGTGGGGTATTTAAGTCCCCAGCAATGATAGTGTCAGAGTCAATATCTTTTTTTAGTTTACCTAGAAATTGCTTTATGTAAGTTGGTGCTCCTCTGTTGGGTGCATATATGTTTAGGATGGATGTTTTTTTGATGGATTGAACCTTTTATCATTATATAGTGACCTTCCATATCTTTTTAAATTTCTGATAGCTTAAAGGGTTTTTTGTCTGATATTAATATCACAGCTCCTGTTTCTTTTTGTGTTCCATTTGCCTGTAATTTTGTTTCCCATCCTCTTACTTTGAGTCTGTGAGTGTCTTTTGTCCAATTTTTCCTTCTGTGTCTTTTCAGTGGTGCATTTAGTCCATTCACATTCAGACTAATTATTGTGATGTGAGAGTTTGCCATGAGGTTCTTATAGAATCTGTTGTTGCTACTGTTTGTTTTTCTTTCTTTTGATCTTTGGGTTGGTTCATGTGTGTTTTTAATCTTTTTCTTGCATTCTTGTGAAGGGCATTGTCATTCTTTTTTTCCTTCCTTCTGTGTTTAATACTTTCTTAAGTAGAGCTGGTCTGGAAGCAGTAGAAACTCTTAGGGACTGAATGTCTGGGAAGGATTTTCATTCTCCATCACTGTTGAAACTTAGCTTAGTTGGGTAGGTAATTCTTGGTTGAAATTGTTTATCTTTGAGAACTTTGAAGATTGGGTTCCAAGCTCTCCTAGCCTGAAGTGTTTCTGTAGATCAGTCTGCTACTATTCTAACTGGTCTTCCCTGGTAGGTAGTCTGACCTTTCTCACCTGCTGCCTTTAGGTTTTTTCTTTTATACTTACTTTGTGTAGGCAAATTGCTATGTGTCTAGGAGTCAGTCTTCTCATTTGTTGTCTTTCAGGGGTTCTCCGAATCTCTTATGTTTGAATGGTCACATCACTGTTGAAGTGAGGGAAGTTTTCTTGGATAATTTTGGATAATTTTGTTCCAGGGTTGTCTCTGTCTCTCTATTTGCCTCAGAGATTCCAATTAATCTTATGTTTGGCCTCTTGAAATAATCACTCATCTCTTGGAGGTTTTATTCTGTGTTTTTAAGCTTCTTTTCTATGTTTTTAACAGTTTGGGTTAGTTCCATATTTTGGTTTCCAAATTTCCTCAAGCTCTGAGATTCTTTTTTCTGCTTGGTTACTTCTGTTTTCCATGCTTATCAGTTTGTCATTTATTTCACTCACTGTATTTTTTTTTTTTCATTAATCAGTAGTTTTTATTATGGTTTTGTGGGGTACAGTTAAGGGTAGGTGTACAATGACGTTTCATTCAGGCACCCTGTAGATAAGAAGTGTTTTCCCATCCCCCGACAGATATTTGCTACTGTTAATCCCATCCCCCTCCCCCCCATAGTTTCCCAGTACCATCCGTCATTTTCTCATAGTATTGCATTGGATGTTCAAGGTCCATTATATGAGTGAGAACATGTGATATTCGGATTTTTGTTTTTGTGAGAGGTCACTCAGTATTATAGACTCTAGTTCCATCCAGGTTGCAGCGAAATTCATGATTTTGTTCTTTTTTATGGCTGCGTAGTATTCCATCGTGTATATGTACCACATTTTTTTAATCCAGTCCTCTTTTGATGGGCAGCATGGTTGTTTCCAGGTTCTTGCTATTGTGAACAATGCTGCGATAAACATACGTGTGCAGGTATCTTTTTTATAGAGTGATTTGTGTTCTTCAGGGTATATTCCCAGTAGGGGGATTGCAGGGTCACATGGAAGGTCAATTTTTAGAGCTTTTAGGAATCGCCACACTGCTTTCCACAGAGGTTGCACTAGTTTACACTCCCACCAACAGTGTAGAATCAAAGCAGGTGGTATCACAATACCAGATTTCAAACTTTACTATAAAGCTACAATCATCAAAACACTGTATTTTTTTATTGCTGTTATCTCAGTTATCAACTCCTTCATTCTCTCCTCTTGTCTCTCCTCATTTCTATTTATTCTCTCTATTAATGTCTTGATACCTGGGCTTGTGGTTTGAGACCAGTCATTCTGGGGGCTCTTCATTGCTTGAGTTCCAGAGTCTATATTCTCATTAGCTGACCTCCCAGGGGTTTGTGTGAGACTCATATTCTTCCTTTGGTTTTTCTTCATTTGTGTAGGTTCCCCCCCCCTTTTTTTTTACATTTTCTTTAATTCTGTTGTTCAGGGATGGGGGGATAGCTTTTATATCTGTTTGCTCAGTCTCCTTTTCTTCCTTATGTATATCCTCTGGTTTTCTTCAATTCTTAAGCTGGACTAGGGGAGGGGGCCTGTGCTTTTTATAGTTTTGAGATTTAATTAAGGGGGTAGCTGTGATTCAGAAGCTATCTGCAGATCCCAGTGTCTGCTGACAGGTGTGTGGCCCCCTGGAATCCACTTCCCACTGCCTTACAATCTGTCCATGCGGGGGGGGGGGCATATGTTTGCACCTCGAAAACAAAATGAGGTAATAAAAAGGAAAAAAATGGAAAAAGGAAGGAAGAAGATGAGAGAAAGGTGGAGAGAGAAGAAGAAGAAGAAGAGGGAAAAGAGACAGGCATACCAACTAATGAATAAACAGAGAAACAGAGAGAAAAATAAAAAAGACATATGCATGCAGACAATCATGCCAACAAACAGAAACCCCTCTGCTGGTGTGCTCTCCCTCAAAAATACCCATGCACAAACAGAAAATCTAAAAAAAATTTAAAATAACAGAAACAAACAAGTACAAAAATGTAAACAAAAACAGAAAGGGGGGAAAAAGCAAAAGACTAAAACAAAAAGAAAAAGAAAAAAAAAAACTTGCATTGTGGCCATTTCTGTAACTCCAGATTTCTTTTGGCTGCCCCTCCCTTTTTGGGAGCAACTCTGGTCTCCAGTCCCTCACCTCTGCTCTCATTGCATGCTGATAGGGTTGCTTTCAGTGTGGGCCAGATGTCCCATGGACTACTCTGGGAGGAGGATGAATCAGATCTGGACTCACTCTACCCGCTGCTGTTGCTGTCAAGTCTCCCACTCAGATCTGACATGTCTGTGTCTGTTCCAGCATGGAGGAGAGGTGTCTGTCTCTCCAAGTCCACTGAGAGGATAACCCTCTGGTTCCCCAGATGGAGGCTGGATGGAGCTGGGCAGGGCAATACAGGTCTCTGCCTAGTCCCAGGACTGAGAAGATGGTGCCCACCAGTGTCTCATCACTGGCATTGGAGCTTTATTCCAGATTTCCATGACTTGCCTTCTCCACAGTTCCTTCTGCTTGTACGTGGTCTACTGCAGGTGATAATGTGTGCAGGGTGCCAGGTGGTGAGGGGCAACTGTTTTCTGCTGCCTCCTCTCAAGAGAGCCCTGAGAATGGCAGACAATCCTGTGCACCCAGGTCTCCAATCTCAGGGTGGTGGTTGGTTATGGTCACCTCCGGAGGAGAGCCCTGGGTGTATGAACCCAAGTCTCCCCTCAGACAGACTTTCACTCATCCACCAGCACTCACCCACTCATACAGAGAGTCTTTATGGACACTAGTTTTTGCAGAGACTCTCACAGTTCAAACTGTTCCATCGCCATCTTGCCTGGAAGCTCTGAGTTTTCTAAGTTTTAAACCCATACCTGGGCCAAGGGAGTATGCTGAAAATTATGTCTCTAAATGCCTATGGTAACCTCCGTCTGTGGAAGATTCATTGAGAGCAGTGCCACATCCCAAAGCTTTGGGTCTACTATCAAAACTATTACTTTAAGAACATGATTTACTTCCTCTTTATCTCACCCTTTACGCATGCTTATTTTGTGTATGTGAGAGCAAGCATGTTGACTTATAGTTATTAATGCATGTCCCATAGAGAGGTGTGTGTCCAGCATGTTGTTACTGATGGGAATACGAGTTGAAAGGAGCTTCAGGGACCCTCAGAGGCTGGAAACCAGAGGTGTTTGACCGTGACCCTGAGTGAGCTGTTGATTTCATGCTGCCAGCCCCCGCACCCAGGTAGCCACTGCATGGGGCCAGTGCTCCCTTTCCCGTGTGCTACTTCTGCCCCCAACACCGACCATCTCAGAATTTCCCGAGTCCATGGCCTGCTGTTTGCAGAATTGGCTCTGATCTGTATGGGCATCTAGACCTTGGCTGTGGTCTGACCAGGGAAGTTATGGCCCCTGAATTTCTTTCTTTTGTCCTTGTCTGCTGCTGATCTGCCCTGTTTAACAAGCAGGAAAGAAAACACATCACGTTGTTTGTCTCTGTGGGTTACATGGACTCATTGGCATTGTTTTCCCAGAATGTACTCACTGGAAGAGACCCAGGCAGCTCCAGATCTGCCCATCCTGTCCTCACTCACACCATTGTGGTCAAGGGTTCTTATGCCTGGCCCTTGTGGCTCTGGGCCCCCTCGCATGTCCTTGAAAATCTCTGCTTCTTGATTTTAGCTGGTAGAATCACTGCATGAAATCTAGTGGCATGCAATTGGACAACTTCACTCTGTTGACAGTACTACCAAAAGTCAACTCTACTCTTTAGGCTTACTGGGCAGTTTGCTGTTTCCTTGACCCTTGTTAAGGCAACCTTAGGAATGGTGCCTCTAAAAAGGGGTACATTATACCCATTTACAGCCAGGAAACTGTAGCATAGTGAAGCTGCATCTGCTGCCATGTCACCTGCCACATAAGGGAACATGAAGGTGGCCAGGCTACAGGACTATCAACAAGGGCATCATGGTTTACTTTTTATGACATTCACGAGTTTGGTGTCCTCTAAAATGCTGACACACACTTAGACTATTTCCTCAAGCTGTGTTTCTTTCACCAGTTGGGTTTTGTGCGAAGGACAAACAGGGATCTCAGTGGCTTCTGCTTCTTAGAGCTGTACTGGGCCCTGCCTGGTGGCACTTTTTGAACCCTTGCAGTGACCCATGAGTGTGGCCTTTGCTGTCAGTTTAATCTGTCTCTGCAAAGTCCTACAGAGAGCCATAAGTGAGCTGGGTTTCACCCTGCTCCTGCCATCTGCTCTTCCGTGTCCCCCTTATGGGACCCACAGGGACTTCACCCTCTGCTTCAGGGCACTGGGAGTCAGCACTCACTGAGCTCCTTGGGCCTGAATCTGTCCTCACCTGGGCCCTCGCAGCTTTTTATCTGTCTCAGTGCCCAGAGGGACGTGAGCTCTAGTGGAGGCCAGAGAGATACTAGAGGAAACAGGAGCCTTACGAAGTCATCTACCCTTCCTGGCTCTGGGCATTCTAGGATGGGTGCCCTGGGGGATACATCAGGTCTGCCTGGGGGACCGGCTGTGGCCTCTGGTACCCAGGAGGTGGCCAGGGGCAGAGGAGACACTGGAAGTGGGGTGAAGCCACTGTCTGTGCTTTGGACATTCCAGATGATGGGGTGGTGACATAGGCAGGTGTTTGTGGATCTTTGCATCCTGGTAACATGGGTCTGGTCAGGAGGAGGGACAGGAGTGTGGGTGTAGACCATCATCGCGTGTGCAGTTCAGGCTGAAAGATTAGAAGGGAGTGAGGAACAGGGGTGAGTGGAGGCAGCATGGATGGGCAGGACTCACCAAGGTTCACAACCCTCAGGCAGAAGAGGAGCGAGAGGACATGGAGAGGGTGAAGCTGGACAACAGGAGGATCCTCTTCAACCTCCTGCCGGCCCACGTCGCCCAGCACTTCCTCATGTCCAACCCCCGGAACATGGTGAGCAACCGGCCCGTGATGTCTGGCCGGCACTAGCCGGGCGCTGCTCTCTGGCTGCGCCCTCGGCGCCGGCTGGGCTGACCCGTCCTTTGAACTTCCAGGACCTCTACTACCAGTCCTACTCCCAGGTGGGCGTCATGTTTGCCTCCATCCCCAACTTCAATGACTTCTACATCGAGCTGGATGGCAACAACATGGGGGTGGAATGTCTGCGGCTCCTTAATGAGATAATTGCCGACTTTGATGAGGTAAGGGCCACACTTCACCATCTTGACCCTGGGCAGGCCAGAGGGCACGAGGATATCCCTCATTAAATCCTGCTTGTCCAACAATAAGTCACGTCCTCTGGAGATGGAATGGGGAGAAAACAAATCCCAGGAAGCACAGGCATCCTGTCTCTCTTGGGGTCCAGATAGACCAGGACAGTAAAGAAGAGGGTCTTGGCCCCAGGAGGGGGGACCAGAGTCCCTAAGTAGGGCTGGGTGGCTGTCTTCTGCATTGTAAACGTTGGGGCTGGACCTCTGCAGAGGGCAGGGCTGGGCATTCTCATCTACAGATGGGCAGGCAGGTGGATACCTACAGCCCCATCCATGGCTAGCTGGGCACTGTGCCAGCCCCGCTGAATCAGAGAACCCGATTCTCCCAGTGACCATGAGCTCAGCTGTGGGGACAGGGATGCTTTCTGTCTTGTCCCTCCTCACCTCTTCTTTTCAACGTAGTCCCAGAATTTGTCTGGTTCCCAAAGCACAGAAGATACGTTGCTTTCTGGAATGTGTTCATTGGCTCTGCTGTTGCTCCTGGAGGCTGATGGCTGTGATGATGTTCCTCAAATGTTATGTCATGTTTAACAGTTTTGTGTTTTAAACAAAGCTCATGGAAAAAGACTTTTACAAGGACCTGGAGAAGATCAAGACCATTGGGAGCACCTACATGGCTGCAGTAGGGCTGGCGCCCGCCTCCGGAGCCAAAGTGAGTACCACTCGGGGACAGGATCTCAGCCCAGCCCAAACCACTCTGGGACCCAGGGTAGGTTCCCACTGGGGTCTGTTTCTCCTCTGCATTGGGTTAGGGGAGTGACTCTAAAGCAGTTTTGTCAGTGGCTGGGATTCTGCAGACACAACCTTCTAAGGAAAGTCAGCACAGAAGGCTGGTGGCCACAGGGGCTTCCTCCAGCCCCAGCTCCTTCCTGCCAGACTACCCCCCACCAGAGTCCTCCCCCAGACTCTTCCTCCTGCTCCCTCCCTCCTCTTTCCCACCTGCCCTCCTCATAGCCAGTTCAACCTCTTGGCCCCACTCCCCGCTGGCCCCCTCTCCTCTCCTCTTGCAAGCCCTGCACTCTCCTTTCCCAAAGAAGAACTGTGAGTAAATAAAAATAGGCATTCTGAATCAATCTATGTCTATTAAAGAAGTTGAATCAATAATTAATAACCTTCCAAAACAGAAAGCACCAGGCCCAGATGCATTCACTGGTGAATTCCATTCAATGTTTAAGGAAGAAATTACCTCTCAATAAATAAGCTAGGAATAGAAGGAAACTTCCTTCATTTGATAAAGAATATCTGCAGAAAACCTACAGCTTAATATTATGCCAAATGGTGAAAAACTAGCTGCTTTCTCCCTAAGATCAGAACATGGCAAGAATGTCCTTTCTCACCAGTTCTATTCAATATTGTACTAGAAGTCTTAGCAAAGGCAATAAGACACGAAAAGGAAATAAAAGGCACACAGATTGGGAAAGAATCTGTTTGCCAGTAACTTGACTGTATATGTAGAAATTCTGAAAAATTTAACAACAACAAAATCTCCTGGAACAAGTAAGTGTTGATAGCAAGATTTCAGGGCACAAAGTTAATATATAAAAGTTAACTAAGCCGGGCTTGGTGACTCAGCCTGTAATCCCGTGCCTTTGGGAGGCTGAGGTGAGTGGATTGCCTGAGCCCGCAGGTTCGAGACCCACCTGGGCAGCAAGACCTCATCTCTACAATAAATAAAAAAATCAGCCAGGTGTGGTAGCACATGCCTGTAATTTTGGCTACTTGGAAGCCTGAAGCGGAAGGATCGCTGGAGCCCAGCAGGTTGAGCTGTGGTGGCCGGGAGCAGCCACTGGACTCCAGTCTGGGCGACAGAGTGAGACTCCAACTAAAAAAAAAAAAAAAAAGTTAACTGCTTTCCTGTGTATCCCACAGTGAACAATTTGAATTTAAAACTATAAACACAATGTTATTTACATGAGTACTCCAAAAATGAATTACTAGTTATAAGTCTGATGAAATATATACAATATGTAATGAAAGTATTCAAAAATTAAATAAATGGAGATTTAATGTTCCTACAGAGTCAATATTGCTAAGATGTCAGCTCTTCTAAACTTGATCTGTAGATTTTTTTAAATTGGAAAATATAGTTTATTTAAAAATTAGAGAGAAAGAGAGAAGAGATTCACCTCCCCAAGATAGAGGAGGGAGCCAAAGCTAGGAAAACATGGTGATCATAGCTCAAAGAGCCATGTGACCAGACCAGAATTTACACCAGAATTTACATTAGTGTAAAATTACACTAATGCAAGATGTTACCAATGGGGGAAACTGAATATGGGGGGAGAGGGGCAAATAGAAACTTTCTGTACTATCTGCTCAGTTTACCTATAAGCCTAAAATTGACCTAAAAAATAAAGTCTGTTCTTTTTTGAAAAACATTAGTTCCCTAATTTTGAGAACTAATACGATTTCCTTTAAAAATAAAAATTAGATTATTTCTCCAAGGGAGATCTGAGGGGAAAAAAACAAAACACAAATATTAGGAACCTTGCAACTGTCACTGTTTTGCAAAAGAAAGGACCTTGTCACACATATACCCAAAGATAGTCTTGATCTTAAGGAAGAAAGTTGGCACTACTCCCTGACATGTGTCTCTGTCCTTGTTTTGCTCATTTGCAATGGGTGGTGACAACATTGTCCAAGCAGGAGTTTGGACACCTAGTCTTTCACTCACAAGGGCTGCCCCACCTGACTCCTGCAGACATCCTTGGTTGAGTCCCATCTCTGGCCCTCAGGAGCCAGGGTTTGGACAATACCCTGCCTCTACCCCAATCTCCTACCTGTAGAATAGAATGAAAAATGTGCCCCCAGCCAAGCACACAGAGCATCTGCAGGCCACAGGGCTGCTGTGTTGTTGATATAGGAACAAAACCCCCAATCCCACTACCACTGCAGGTTGTTTCCTGCCCCCTCCCACCCTGGTGCCCACCACAGGTGTAATGATTCCTGCCTGTCCACACGTAGGCTAAGAAGTCCATCTCCTCCCACCTGAGCACATTGGCGGACTTTGCCATCGAGATGTTTGATGTCCTTGATGAAATCAACTACCAGTCATACAATGACTTTGTCCTTCGAGTCGGTAAGTGGCTGTAAACCTATCACATCAGTCAGTTGCGATGGGTGAATACCCTTCCTACACCCACCTGTAGGGACACAGTCAGCTGATGGGGTGCCCTGGTCTTGCAGGAAGGAGGGTGGTGCTGCCCAGGAGTGACTGGGGATGGAGGAGCACAGTTGCCCTGAAAGCCCCTTGTGGAAGTGGAGATGCTTTGGAAAGTGACCTAGGACTTTGGAGATTCATTGTCCAGCTCATGAAACACATTAGAAATCTGGATCCTGGCTGGGCTCAGTGGCTCAGTCTGTAATCCCAGCACTTTGGGAGGTCGAGGCGAGTGGATTGCCTGAGCCTGCGGGTTCGAGAACAGCCCAGACAACTTGGCAAGACCTTGTCTCTACAATAAATAAAAAATTAGCTGGGCATGGTAGCGTGTGCCTGTAGTTCTGGCTACTTGGAAGCCTGAGGCAGAAGGATCGCCAGAGCCTAGCAAGTCCTGGGGTGGCCATGAGTGTGGCACTGCACTCTAGCCTGGGTGACGGAGTGAGACTCTAACTCAAAAAAAAAAAAAAAAGAAATCTGGATCCTGGAGACTTTCAGGTGCTTCTCCAAGGCCATACTTAGCTGGAGGAAAATGCTCCTTCCCCGGCCGGTCAGTCTGCCCTGGCAATATGAAGTTGAGGCCATGTAGGCTACTTCGAAAGAGACCTTGGCGGGAGCCCCACTGCACAGACTCAGACAGGCCATGTCTTCTCTGGGCTCCTTCCCTCACCTCTGTAGTGAGAAGGGAAAGATATTTGATGTCTTACTTCCTGTCTAGCATTTATAAAAATATGGTTCGTTGGGAATATTTTAATCCTAAATTCACTTTTTTTTCTGAGATGTGGACAGAAAAACATTCTACTAGTCCCGGATTAATTTAAACTAGAGGTTCTCGAATTTTTAGAATCAAGCATCTACTGGCCTTAAAAACAAACCTTGGAACAGTATTTGCCTGTGGAGGGTGGTTGAAGGTGATCCACTTTAGAGTGGGTGGAGTTTGATGTCCTGAAATGCAACCTTTGTATTAGGCATGATGTCCCACCTGAGGACAGGGCAGAGTAAACCAGCTGGGTCTCAGGATCTTATCAGTAGATGTGCTGATGTGACCAGAAAGAGATCTGGTGGTGGGTCAGGGAAACTGTTTCTCACTTTCCCACAACAGAACTAGCTGCCAAGCCTTTCCCTGTTCCTCACTGGCTGGCCATTCAGTGGTGCTGGACAAGAGTCTCTTGGGCTGGCACTGGCTAACTCTCCTGAATGTGGGTGGAGGTGTCTGGGTTGGCAGAGGGGCCTCCCTAAGTCCTACCAGCCATCAGGGAAGTGGCCCTTTGGGGTTGCTCTCTGGGTTTCCCATGCCCACCTGCTCCAGCTCACACTGCTATTGTGCCCCCTTCACGCTCCTCCTGTGCCATACCAGCCCTCCATGGCCCAGGATTTCAGGGGAATTTATGAGGACAAGCTCAGAAAAATCAGTCCACCCGCACAGAAGGGGAAGATAGGATGTGACCTCAGCCCAGGTCAGAGCACTGAAGTTTCAGGAGGCAGCCACCAGGCAGAGTCAACAGTGTGCTTGCCTTCCTGCCACCCCAATGTCCTGCCAAGAAAAGGCCAGTGGGTCACAGCTAAGTATGTACTCCATGTACAGAGGAGAGAGCTCAAGCCCAGAGAGGGTGAGCACATTGCTGAAAGTCGCACAAGGGATGATTCAAACTGGGGTGTACCTGGGTTGTTATGAGGCTGTGCAGCGGGTCTGCAGCTGCCCAGTGTCCAGTTGGATCCTGAGCTACAAAAAGAGAAGGGTCTTCCAGCCCCTTCCTTCAGAGAATCCTGAACCATCGTGTTCAGTTCTGGGATTCTCACCCTAAAGTAGCCACAGTGTCGTATCCTGAAAAAAAGGTTAGAAGGCTACCATTTTTCTGGAAAGAGGATGCCACTGGGGATGTACACCATGATCATAGAGACCGAAAGGTCAGACTTCTTGGTGACACCAGCAGCAAGACTTGGCACAGGGACCGATGTTCCAGGAAGTGGAATTTTCCCTTGGGATTAGGAATCATTTTTGGCAACTTACATGGTTCCTGGCTGCCCAGGAAGGAGCTTGGAGCCATGTGACCTCAGTAAAAAAGACCCTGAAAGGAGCAGCCTCTTCTTCACCACTGGGTGACCCTGGCAGGACGAGTGACACTTTTCCAAGCTAACCACATGTCACATGCTGGCTGTTTTCTAGGCATCAACGTTGGCCCCGTGGTGGCCGGAGTGATTGGCGCTCGCAGGCCCCAGTATGACATCTGGGGAAACACAGTCAATGTGGCCAGTCGGATGGACAGTACTGGGGTCCAGGGCAGAATCCAGGTCAGTTCACCTAGAAATCCCCAAGCCCCAGGTGCCCATTCTGCAGGTGAGGAGACAGAGGCACAAGGGGCAGGGGTTGAACAGCCAGTAGGTAGCAGGGTGGAGCGAGCTGCATCTCCCAAGTCTGTCAGCTCTTGAGGGCATGTCCCGGCCCTGGCAGTTTGATTTTGATGTTTGGTTTGGCATGAGGTCATGAAAGCTGGTCCCTAAATGACCAGTTGCAGAGCCGGAAACGCTGTGACACAGGGTTCTGCTGAGCCCGGTGGCCCGGCTGTTCCTGTTCCCCTCACACTTTCCAGGTATCCGGCCCCGAGCCCTCTCCCATAGGAGGGAAGGACTTTTTCTCTTGTATTTTAAGGGAGAGTGTTATGGGTGCCCACTCCATCCCAGGAACCTGTGGACAGCTCAGATGGGATGAGAGATGGTGGCCACAGTGCCCTTGAGAGCCATGGAGAGGTTGTGTGGTCTAGTTTCTGAGACTTCACTTACAACAACCTTGATGCTTTCCCCAGTTCTGATGACCCCTGGATGAAGCCCCCATGGGTCAGATGGAGCTTGTGAGGGCCCACTCAGCCCCATGGCTGCCCGGCCTGGGAACTGCAGACCTCCATGGACCACGAAGGACCTGGTCCCCGGTGCATGATGGTGGCTAGTCTCTGAGGACAGTTTAAGGGACAGGTGGAAAACTTCATGAAACATAGATGGGGGCTTCCAGGCAGCACCTCTGCACTTCTGCCTGCTCTTTCAACATCTTAAAAAATCTTTTGTTGTGGCAAAGCATGCATAAAATGCTTCCTCTTATGATATTTCAGTGTATAGTTGAGTGGCATTAAGAATGTTCACCTGGCTGTGCAACCATCACCACTATCCATCTCCAGAACTTTTGCATTATGTTTTTTTTTTAACATGATCATCTGCCCGCACTCTTCTGCAGGCCTCCTCTAAAACTGGGTACTCCCCAGGGTAGTACTCTGTGGGAGCCTATCCCACCCACACCAGCCTGGACACTGCCCTGCACCAGTGTTGCTTGTTTAATTTTCTAAGATCAGATCTGAGCCTGCCACTCTACTGCCCTGTCTTGCCTCTCTCGCCTCTCACATCGTGCACAGTTTGCCTGGGCCCTGCTCCCCTCCAGGTGTCCCCCTGCTGCCCAGGTATCACCCTTGCACATGCAGGGCCTCTGTCCTTCCTCCCACCCCTGCTCAGCTCCCCAGCACCCCTGCCACACTGCCAGGGGTCGCTCTCCACAGCTCTGCCAGGAGCCGTGAAAAGTTGGGCTTGGCAGGGATTGAGCTGCTTTAATGAAAGCTGCCAGAGTTCAGACAAGCATGTGTGGGATGGGAAGGAGCAGCCAGGGAGATGGGGAGGGAGACAGGCGGATCCAAGATGACTCCTCCAGCATAAAGCAGAGACACGAATCATGTATCTTCTGTTCACAGAACTGATTATATCTCATAGGAGGTACTTTCTCCTTCTTTATATATATATTTTTAATTTTGTGAATCAGAAATTTCTTTGGGCTGAAGTGCTGGTTATGAATCTGAGAGACAGAGGAGTCAAGTAACGTCCCTGCTTTCTTTGGATGGTTTGCCCACCACTCTGTGTATATTGGTGACCCCCATCCCGAGGTCCCAGAGGCAGCTGCAGCCAAGACCCAGGAATGGGCGGGTTTACACTCCCATCCCAGTGCAGCTGTGCCCATCGGAGGGTTGGAAATCTGAACTTGCTCTGGGCTTTACTCTCTGCTGTCTTCTTTCAGCTGTGGTGGCACACATTGCATCCTGCACTGTGTGTGCCCTGACTTGGAAACGTCCTGGGTTGCTGAGGTGTCCAGAGCCCTGAACCCTCTCCATTCCCAGCATCTGGAGCTAGATCCCACACAGCCTCTGGCAGGGAGTGCACACAGCCACCATGGCAGCTTATGCCCAGACCTGGGTGCTGAGTCCCTACTGGCCTGCCCATCTGGAAACTCCCTAAGTTGCCCTTCCCAGACCAAGGGACCTGCTCAGTGAATGTTGCCTCTTCCTATTGTCCAGGAAACAAGCAGTAGTACTCCCGAGGCTGGCCCCGTAAGCCCTTTTGAGTCCCTTGGACTATCTTTGCAGGATCGTGTCCTTATGGGGTGACCCGAGTGATTGTTGCAGGAGTGGGGGCCCCAGCTGCCAGGCTGAGCTGGGGAAGCCATATCCAGGTGCTTCTAGAGTCGGGCAGTCAGGGTGAACAGAAACAGATGCAGGATGGAATGTTCCGTCCTGGTCTTTCTCTGCTACACCGTGTGGCTCCCAACCCACAGAGGACCCACCTTGTTGCCTGTGACCTAGAGTAATGCTCTCTTCTCTCCACTGACAGGTGACTGAGGAAGTCCACCGGCTGCTGAGAAGGTGCTCCTACCACTTTGTGTGCCGAGGCAAAGTCAGTGTCAAGGGCAAAGGCGAGATGTTGACATACTTTCTAGAAGGCAGGACTGATGGAAACGGCTCCCATCTCAGGTCCCTAGGCTTGGAGCGGAAAATGGGTCCATATGGGAGAGCTGGCCTTCAGGGCAGACGCCCCCCGGTGTGTCCCACTGGCCTCCCGGGCAGAGCTGGGCTCCCCTCTCACTCTGCGGGCCAGTACTTGCCCTCCACAACAGCTGGGAAGGAGGCCTAGTGGAGCTTATGCTGGCCTCTGGGGGTGCACACAGAGCAAGAATGCTCTGGAGGCTACACAGGCCACAGTGGCTCCAGCCAGGACTAGCCAGACCATCTGAGCAGGGAGCCAGCGGTGGGCTGCAGAAGGAGCATTGTCCAGGTGTGGCCTGTGGCCTGAGGGCCAGCCACCCAGGAGAAGCAGCACGGCAGTGATTTGGTGAGGCCTGCACACACTTCTAGGCCGTGGGAGAGATGTGTCCACTCCATCTTTCCTTCAGGGGCATAGGAAACACTGTCCTTTTCCAGCAGGCCTGTTTAGGTTTAGCCAGGTTGGCATCCACATCAGGACTTTCAGAGCTCCCTCCAGGGGTACAGCAAGAGCCATGGAGATCTGGTTGGCAGAGCAACCAAGGAGTCCACTGCGAGTATGTCTCGAGACAGCTCTGTATCCACCCAGCTGACGCAGGACCTGGCATGCATGCGGCTCCAGCCCTGGGCAGTGGCCTCAAGAGCCAAAGTGGGAAGTCAGGCTTCACCAGGAGGGTCACCAGAGCTGGAGGTTTTCACATCATAGGCATGGCACGGAGCCATCCACTCTTGGACTGGGCAGTTTGGGAAGAATTGAGAAGCCGCCTCTCAGTGCATGATAGTGGTGGCTGCTGGCTTCCCTCAAGAGTGACTTTTTGCTAAGAGCCAGAGGCAGGTCTTCTGGAATTCTCAGGGGGCCCTGCAGCCCCATCTCCGTCATCATGGCCAGCATCTACTTCTTGTTCTGCCTGTGCATTCTCCACCTGCTCTACTTGATGGGTTCTGGCTCCTCTAAACCTGGACATTTCCCGTCCTGCACTGTCACTGTTTGCGTTCAGAGGAGAAGAGGAATGGATGTCATTTCTTCCCTTTTCCTGTGGCGTCTTGGGTCCTGTACATTTCACTACAGTGCAAGCCTCTGTTTTTGTTGGTAACCCTTACACCCACGAGCAAGTTTCCTTGATGGAAGATACCGTTTCTCCGGCAGAATCAGTTCTCCTGGACGGAGTGTTTCCGAGTTGGCTGATGGTTGTGAGTCCATGTGTCCCTGCTCTGTTTGCAGGGAAAGTGACTGCAGGTGATTGTGTTGACATCTGGGAACCTCCCACCTGTGCACCTAGAGGACCACAATGAAGATGAAGGCAAAGTTGTAGGTGGCAGGGGGCCAGAAGGGTCAGTGGGAAAGGGCCACCCAGAAATGGCAGCTGAGGCCCAGCACACGGAGACTCTGGATCTCAGTCATAGAACGGAAGGCAGCTTGAAATGGGTGGGAAGGTTCTGGGCAGGCACGGCAGTAGGGGAGCATCCAGAGACCCACTACTCTGAAACGTGGCCAGAGAAGTTTCTTTGGACTGCTGGTGAGGACTGAGCCCTGCTTCTGATAAAAGCCAGCAGGCTTGGCAGTCCCGCTCCTCACTGCTCCCCAAGGGCTCTACCTCCTTCCTGGGGGTCCCAGTTTTTCAGAATGGTAGCAATGAAAAGCCCAGGCTTTTCCTCCTGGTGTGTAGACCTGTGTGTGGGGTCTGTTCTGGACTGAGTTCGGTCAGGGTGACTTGGTGATGTCCCCTGCTGCTCCCATCATGGCATGTCAAATGTGACTTCCTGTGTGGGGAGGGCTTGACCCCAGCTTAGCCACGTGGCTGTGTGGGGGCAGCTGGGGCCTTGGCCATAGATGAGGGAGGTCAGGCCCTAGAGGCTGTGCAGGGCAGCCAGCACAGTGATGCTTGGGGACTTGGGATTGGTGGTGGTGACTCCAGCTGAGGCAGGACTCAGGAGAGAAGTGGCAGAGTGAACAGTTTGGGGTAGGGTCCCCTGTCTGCCTATCCTGAGACTGCAGACCACAGGTGGCCAGATGGGACTGAAGGGAGTATTGTCCACTCTCCTTTCTCTCCTGACAGGGCTATGGCTTCCATGGTGACGCAAGGGGGTAGGACAGTCTCCTGGCGCCTTCCTATAGAATGATTTTGACCCATGCCTTTCTGTCGCCTTGCCCTGGCTATGTTGGGGCTCATGGGCAGGCCAGGCTATGCTGTGGCCTGTCTGGCCCCATGGCCTGACTGGAGACTTTAAGGGTAGAGAACGGGTAACTTTCGTTTTCCTCAGATGGTCGTCACGTTGCCATCTACTCACATGGCCTGGTGTTCTGGCGTCACCGTGTACCAGTGAGGGCTGGGCTCCTGTGAGGTCCTAGGGCAGAAGGAGATGCTTGTGGGGGTCTCTTGCTGCTGTCAGGGTGTCCACAGGAGCTTCTGTTGATGTGAAGTCTCCAGGTTGCCAGCGAGGGCTCCTGAGGACGGGCAGGCTCACTGTGAGGACGAAGTGTCTGAGCCAGCCAGGGGCTGAGACTCTGGCTCTGACTGGGGCCCTGCCTTGTTTCTGCCCTCACACTTTCCTCTGTTCCAGACAAATGGCTCATCCTTATGGTCCCCTTTTCCACTAGGATTTTCTCATCCATCCTTCCATCCATCTCAACCAGATTTGAAGCAGTCAGCTCAGAAAAGACCCACAAGGGGCGAGTGAGTGCACAGCAGGGCGGTGAGCGGCCCTGGCCTCCTCACAGTGTTGTCCTCAATCCCTTGGGTCATTCAGAAGGGCTGAGAGTCTCCCTGGCACAGCCTGGCTCTCCTCATTCCAGTTTCTACCAATGCCACTGCGGTGGGGACTAGACAGAGGACTGGCACCAAATGCGTCCACCCCCTAGTCTGAGGCCCTGTGGCTATGCGCTATCACACAGCACAGGGGACTTTGCAGATGGAATTAAGGTTAGGGACTTAGGGTGGCAGAAGATGCTGGATTATCTAGTTGGGCTCAGGGCAGCCACATGGCGCCTTGAAATGGACAAGAGAGGTAGGGGAACTGGGACAGATTCAAAGCGTGACAGGAATGGTGCCATCATTGCTGGTTTAAAGACAAGGGGCCGCAAGTTAACGTCTGAGGCTGCTTCACAGCCCTAGCCCCAGCCAACAAGGAAGCGGGGATGTCATTGCACAGTTGGAAGGAGCTGAATTCGCCAACAACCTGATTGAGCCTGAAGCAGATTCATCCCAAAGCCTCCAGGATGAGCAGAGCTCCGCCTGGCCCCTTAGTTCGGCCTGTGAGACTGAGCAGACAGTCAGTCAGCTGCACCTTGCTCTGTCTGGCCTGGGGTCCACAGAGCGAGGATGTTGGGCACGTGTGTCTGTGAAGCCACTCAAGGTGGGGCCACTTCTACAGCAGCAAGAGGAAGCTGTCCCTGGGACCATGCTGCCTTCTCTGGGCACGCAGCTGTTCTGAAACGGACCCCACGGCAAGCCTCAGCAAGTTCTCCATGTCAGGGGGCAAACCTCTCCATCATCAGCAGCTCCAAACCCCACCTGCTTCCTGAATGTTCAGGAACTGTGTTTAGCCATAATGTTTCTTGGGGTTTGGTGAAAAACGACTTCCTTTTTATTTGTGAGAAAACTGTATTATATTGCCTTATTTATTTTTAATCGTGTACAATATTCATGTACAAATGTTAGAGCCAGTTGGGTAGGATTCTAAATTATTTATTTAAGAGGCTCTGTACATAGTGCACCTATGACAGGTGCTGCCTGTTTACGCGTACCAAAAATGAAGAAAAGTCCCACACCCACTTCAGCCCCTGCTTGGCGATGCTCTGGTCCTTTGGAAACGACCCCGTGTGTTTCCCTTTGCAACCTCGCATGTCTTTCATGCCTGACACCATAGAGTAGAACACAGCCCCGGAATGCTTCCAGATGCTTCCATGGACCGCGCCGGCCCTGGGCCGGTCCACTCCCACAGGTGTCTGTGTCCTGCAGGCAGACATCCACCACAGACCCAGCCACCCAGGTTGCCAGCCCGTGTTTCTCAGACTCTAAAGCCACCAAGGCTTCTGGAACACCTGTCATAGAAGCAATAACTCTTAACTATACTGTAGAGACAAGTCTGGTCCAAAGCAGATTGATAATTCAGAGACAAGCCATGCACACGAGTTTGCCCAATTCCCTGGAGCTGGGGGCGGGGGGCTGCCACTCCCAAAGCCCCCACCCCTTCTTGAGGACCCGGCTCTGGCGCTCAGTTCTTGTGAGTCAGGCTGTCAGTGTTGGTCAGAGCTCAGCACCTGGCCTGGTGAGCAGACAGAGTCGGTGTCAACTCTCATCAGATCATTGCTCGTGTGAGGAGGAGGGACGTAAGGACGCTCACCCCATCCAAGTTCTGTTCGGGTTGATGAATCTCAGTATTGGCCTCCTGGGGGTGGTAAACTGCACAGTTTGTTGCAGCAGTGTAAATGATAAAATTTCAAGACTTACCTGTGATACGCCACTTTATGGAAGTGCCGGTGTGATCAAAGTTGTCCCTGCTCACCTTCCGTGGTGCTGGTGCCATTGTGGCAGGATAAGAGCCCTCTGGACAGGACACGTCCAGGATTGGGGAACCTGCACCAGGCCAGCCTGTGTATGTGGAGGTTGGTCTTGGTATATCTTGAAGGTCTGAGCTACCAAGGTCAACCTCCTCACACCCAAGGCAACCTGGCATGGGATCCCTGATCCTGGTATCTCAGGTCTTTAAATTAAGCTTGGGAGATGACCAAGACAGAGGTCTTGCTTGATGAACTCAGATACCCTAAATAACCATCAGCGCTTGGATCATTCCCTGCTCTTTGGCACCAGAGAGGAGATGTCGCAGGCCAGTGTCCATAGCTGGCAAAGTGGGCAGTGGGGGCAATTGAGTCACTTTGACCTTGTGTGGTCCCGGCTCTCTCTGTCCCCCCTAAGTCAGCCAGAGCCAGGTGGGCTGAGACCAGTATCCCAGCTGGATCAAGCCCAACACTGAGGGGCTGCCAGCCAAGGAACCACCCTAGGTGGCAGCATCGGGGGGCAGGGCCTGAGGACCTACTTCCTCTTATAGAGGGGCACAGCAAGGATAGAGCCCAGGGTAGGTATTCAAGAAGGCTCAGTTGGGCTCGGTAGAAGGAAGGGTCTTCTTCCACTTTTGATTTTTTTCACACACAGGTTCAGGTGCTCTCGGGGTGGCCAGACCCTGCCGCTGGGGCATGGATGTTGCGCGGGGGTTCATCTGGAAGCTGCAGGCTCTGTGATTCTGTGTGAACCGACAGCAAGGAGCTGAAAGGCGGGCTCTGCACCCAGGAGAGAGCTGGGGCACGGAGCAGCCGGATGCAGGGCTCCCAGGGCCGTGAAGACAGAGGGCCCTTGGAGGCAGACAGGACAGGACTGGGGTGACCAGAAACATGGGGCAGGGTCCCAGCCAGGGCAACTGCTCTCCGTGTAGACAGTCCTCCTTCAAAAGGTCAGGTGTGCAGAGAGCACAACCCAGACACAGTGAAGAGCTCAGAGCTCCCCTGGTGCTGCTTCACCTTGGGGAGCCCTCAGGGACACTTAGGTAGTTTTCTGGCGATTTCCTATTTTGTCCTTCTGTTTGTTCACACACTTAATGGAGAGAGGTCCTGTAATAGAATGTGAGAAAATGTGTCACCTCCGTGGTCCGTTCCACAAACACTACGGATGCAACTTCAGGTGCCGCGTTTTGGGGGCTAGACTTCTCTAAATGGCACACCATCATGTAATGACTGTACATTTGTATTTTTCAGTTTCCCTGAATATTTAATCCATTCTGTTCCACATCAAATCTGTTCACTGTCTTTAAAGAAACGGTTACTCCACTAGAGGTCATGCTTAATTCAAATATGTCTGTGTGCCTATGTGTGAACATGTGTGTTTGTGTGCTTGTCATGTGTGCTGTGTACATGTGTGTGTTGTGTAGCATAAGCCAAATGACATTTAATAATTTGTCCCTGGGACTAAGATAGAGTCATAGAAGGAACAAAATCAAATACAAGTATAGCCAGATGACTGCCACACAGAGCATTTGAGGAAATTGTCCCCCACTGCTCTGATTTGATTTCCCTCAGAAAATCACATTATCAGTGATCTGGGGTGGGCAGCCTCCCAGACTCTGAGGCAGAACATGAATCCCATGAGGTATACACGTGACTTCTGAGTTCTGTCTACAAACCACTGCTAGCTTTCTGTTTTTGTTTTTTTGTTTTTTTAATGTCCATGGACACTGAGGCACTAAATAGGTCTCATTTTCCTTGGCTGGTTGTTTATTTTTACTTTTGGGGTTTTCGGTTTACGCGAAGGCCTGTGGAGACAGCCTCAGAGTGGTGTTGGCCGCAGGAATGGGGAAGAAGCAGCTAAGGGGAAAATGTGCCTCAGCCACCACAAGCTCCCATCTTTCCTCCAGTAAGTTACTGGGAACTGAGTTGGAGACCAGGCCTTCCCAGCTGATTATTTGCCAGCTTCGACCTCCTCAGCTGGGAGGTGGGAGGAGTACAGTAGACAAGTGGCCTTCTTGGATTGTGCTTCGCAATTGGCAGGAAAAAAAATCTTGGAAATGAGACAGCAACCACAGTGGCAGCCATCTGGCCTGATGCTGTGTCCTTCATACCTGACAGGTGTCAGTCATCGTAGGTACAAGTCCTTCATCCTTCATTCTTTGTGAAATTAGTTTCCTTCCATACATCACTCAATTCAATGTGTTCTGTGCTATTAACTACAGGGGAAGGGTAATCATCGCTCTTTCTAGTTAAAATAGTCTCCCATGGGCCTTTTGGTGTGGTCACAAATTAAGGAAACCCTCTTTACTAGTACTTAAATTTGGCTGTACAGTCATGGGAACCTTCTGTGTGCTTCACCTCACTCTCTCCTTCCAGCAACCCATGGGAGGAGGTTTTCTTGTTAATCCTCAAGAGGCCCACAGAGGTTAGGGACTTAAGTCACCCGAGCAGGGCCAGGATTCACCTCCTGCTCGGTCTAGTCCCAGGCACTTGTGTTTTCCACTACATTTAAGACCTCTTTGCTAACAAAATTTGCGAAAGTTGTGTTGGTTGTGATGGAGAACTCCAGCTCATCCACACACAAGTGCCTGCCATGGCAGAGGGAACACCTCAGAAGGTGGGTTCTGAGCACAGCCAAGGCTGGTCTTCCAGCAGGCAAGGCTTGCTCCAACTACCTGTCCTTGGAGCATATACCTAAGTCCTTATTGTCGCTGGCGACCTTGGCCTCATGTTGCCGAATTGGAGCAATACAGTTCATCTTGGCTAAGTCATATTCCTTCTCCTTTAACAACTGAGCCACAAGGAAATAGAATGTTAGGCTCTTAGAATCCCTACTTTGTCTATCAGACTTTATATTCTATATATTAAGCACAACCTATCATTTTGTCTACAATCTTCTTAAGGAGAGCAGTTATTGTCTTTTTCTGTAAGGCCTCTCTGACATCAAATAGGAAGAATGTGGCACCCCCAGACACCCACAAACTACACATCATTTCTCCACTTAACACTGAGCCTACCCAGGTTCCAAGCTTCCCAGTCAGGAGTTCTGTGAGCTGTGGGAAGGCCATTAGTTGAGTTTGCTGTTTCGACTCTCATCTTTCTCTGCTGTAGGGCCATTCAGTGTTATTGCCATATGCTACTGGTGGGGTGTAGGTGGGTCAGGGTGTCTTCCCAGGGATTAAGAGGATGTTCAAAGAGACGATTTTGCCACAGATATTCAGAAGAAAGGGATTATGATGGATGGTGAGAAATTTGACAACCACCAGACTACACATTCCCTGACTGTCCCCTGGGTGCTGGGTCCTGCTGGTACCTGATAGCTTACACTTTCAGAGAGGTTGGTTTCCAAAGAGCTTTCAGCCACCTTTTAGAATTAATATCTAAATGGGAATGATATCCTAGACTAACTCCCAAGAGAGCTATCAAATCTAGTGGGCTTAATAAACTTGTGTGGGACCGTGCAAGAACAGTCATTCAGAGCAGCCTCTCCGTGGGCATCTGCTTCCCTGACATGTGCAGCGGGGAGCTGGCCCGACAGCAGCCAGAACTTCTCGCCTCCCACCAGCAACCCCTACTCAACTCCAGGCCCCAGACACACGAAGCACAAGTCTCAGGGGACCATTCCCACATTGTGGGGATCTCGAGGAAGCCCATAACCGTCTCTTGCCTACGCCGGGAGTGTTGATCCAGTTGCCCACCAGGAGCACACACACCGTGTGGGAGAGGCGTAGGGTTTTGCCTTCATCCCTGTTGAAACTGCACATATGCAAGCCATTTGCGTTCCGAAATTGCATGCCGTGAATTTCCTAATTGTGTAGAACTTCCCTTTGAATTTGAAATCACACCGCTTGCACCAGGCGACAGGCCCAGGCCTGCCCTCGGGTCATCTGCCCGCTGGTGAGTCCCGTGGAGCCTGGGCTTTGTGTAGCTTGTGCACTAATTATGCACCATCTCCCTTCAACCCAAATTCCTTCCTCCACTATCCTCGTTTATACTGATTGCACACCCCCTGCACAAATGAAAATGTCATTATTATGATCATGTCTTCACGGTAGGGTCCATTCTGATTTAAGGTAAGCCCAAAGCCCACTTCTGGATCTTCTTGACTCGCTGAGAAAAGTGTACGCGCCTGTGTCCTTCTGGGTTTGGCTAGCTAGGGTTGTGTCACCCCCCACCCCCCGTGGGATGGAGAGTGTCGTGGGCAAGGGTGTCATTTTCTTACACAATAAAATTCACCGAGGATGCTTCTGTAGAAGTGAGAAACACGATGATGATTTTCAGAATTACAATAACTCACTCTCACTGGGTAACTTCTCATGATAGATTTGTATGATCAATACGGGTCTATTTTTATGTCAACTGAACACTGTAGAGCACCTTCCAGTCTTTTTCAAGATTGTTAAATTGAGACAAGTAATTGAATAATTTGTCCTATTTTTATTTAAAAAAAAAGTGAATGGACTGAAATGTTAAATGTGAATGTACATTTCTTAATCGCAACTTTTCTACTGAGTGTTTGCACTATACTTTCTGGAATCTTATTTAACAAAAATAAAGGAAAAAAATTGCTTGACTAACTCTGTGGCCATTTCAGTTGAGAAATAAGCAGTTCTGTGGATGTTTTAAAGACACTCCTCTGCCTGTTTCCTGTACCTTCAGAAGGGAAGTTTTATTTGAAGTATTAAGTACTACATGATCCCCAACTTAGATTAGACCACACCTGGACTATTATCACCCCACCCCCGCACCATTACATGCTTTTCTCATACCTTTCTGAACCTCACAGTGAAGACACTTTTTTTAAAAAGATAACATTTAAAATTGACTTTCCATTTTATTAGCCCTTCTTGCATCTCAGGGTATCCTTCTGAGATTGCATTGCTTCTTCTATCTTTTAGAAGTTTCTTTAGCTCAGGACTCAGGGATAAATTCATTTTAAGTTCTGTAAAGTCGTTATTTCATCTCCTGTCTTAAACAATAAAACTATCCGAGCACATAGTTATCAGTTGACAAGTTATTGTCTTTCAAAAGCTTGACAATATTGCATCATCTGTCAAGTTTGGCCGAGCGGTGAAGAGTGGCTTCCACTGTTGCCACTGAGGAATCTTCCGCCAGTCAATTTGCTTTTTCTTCACACGCTGTCTTGGGGTTCTCCTCAGAAACAGAACCAACAGGGGTGGGTGTGTGCTCTGAGAGAGAGAGAGAGAGAGAGAGAGCAAGAGAGAGAGACAAGGAGAATTTATTTTAAGGAATTGGTTCACGTGATTGTGGGGCTGGCAAGTTTGAAAACTGTGGGGCGGGGGGAGGGTGGCAGGCTGGAGACCCAGGGAGGCGTTAATGTTGTAGTTCATGTCTGAAGGTCATCTGGAAACAGAATTCCTTTTTTCTTGAGGAACTCAGTCCTGTTTTGAAGGCCTTCAAATGATTGGATGAGGCCCGCCCACACCGTGAAGGGTCATCTGCTTTACCCAAAGTCAACTAATTACAAATGTCAGTAACATCTAAAAGATGCCTTCACAACATGTATGCTGGTGTCTGACCAAACACTGGGACCCGTGGCCTAGCCAAGCACACATCACATTAACCATCACATATGTGGTATACAATTTTTCACTGTCTCTTTAGTTGCAAATAAAATCAACTGTTAGTAAAGGGAATTATTATGAAAAGAACATCTCAATGGAAACAATCAGAAAGCATACCATAGGAAGAAATACAACTAACCAGAAAAACATATGGGCATATATATGTCCAACAGAACTGTTAATAAAATAAATGCCAGTTAAAAACAGCGATGGCCCCCAACCCCTAGGGCGCGGACTGGTACTGGTCCATGGCCTGTTAGGAACGGGACCAGACAGCAGGAGGTGAGCGGCAGGTGAGTGAAGCTCTGTCTCTTGTCAGATCAGCAGCAGCATCAGCTTCTCATAGGGGCACGAACCTGATTGCAAACTTCACATACAAGGGATCTAAGTTGCTCCCTCTTTATGCGAAACTAATGTCTGATGACCTGTCAACCCTCCCATCCACCTTCCCATCCATGGAAAAATGTCTTCCATGAAACGGTCCCTGATGCCAAAAAGGTTGGGGACCGCTGATGTATATACAGCAGTCACCTTACAAATGTTTTTTGAAATGATAGCATTTGGATGCTAGCAAAGCTACAGTGAGATCAGGCTTGGACACCACTCACAGGAATTCATACCTCACTAGGGGAAACGTAACAAGTACCCTAAAACGTTAACATTCTTTAACACAGTAAAATGACCTCTAGGATTCTATCTAACAAAATCGGTAGACCTCAAGTACGAAGTTTTTATGCAAGGGCTATTATTATTGTATTATGCATAATGATGAAAATTTGAGAACAAACTTGTGATAGACAGAATCCTAGAGATGTCCTCAGTCTTTAAACCTTGAATGGGAGGAGACACCACTCCTGACTATGTGATGGGTTGTGCGAGCTGGACTTCACAGGAGCCCTTAAAGCCAAGAACTTCTGCCAGCTGGTAGCAGAAGTCAGTGGGAGGGATTTGAAGCCTGAAAAAGTTCTGTCCTGCCAGTGAAAGCTTGGAGACTGAGGAGGCCATGTGATGAAGGGCACAGAGGACTTTAGGTTCCAAAAGCCAGTTGACAGCCAGCAAGGGAACAGAGCCTCAGTCCTTCATGTCCTTGAACTGAGTTGAGACGTTAATTCTCATCTTTATTGAAATCATACCTTCCCCCCCAACCCCCAACATGAGTATTATATTTACACAATGCCCAAGTTTCTCTATCCCTGCGCTACCAAGTGTGGTTCAGAGACAAAATTTGTGGAGTGTCAGCATTCCATCTTGGGACAGATCCTGTCAACCTGAGGGTGGGTATAAAATTCTGCCAACCTGATGGAGCCTGGAGGACAATTCCTGCCCAGATGCCTCAAGGAAGAAGGCATCTTCTCACTTTGCAAGATCCCAGGCAGAGACCGGCTGAAATAATGAGAACTGAGATAATAAATGGATATTGTTGTGAATGCCAAGTCACACTTGTGGCCATTTGTTATGCAGCCATAGAAAACAAAATGCAATAGAAACCAACACACTAAATTCACAGAACTAAAACACAATATAAGGCCGGGCTCAGTGGCTCAGCCTATAATCCTAGCACTTTGGGAGGCTGAATGAGGCAAGTGAATTCCCTGAGCCTGCCAGTTTGAGACCAGCCTGGACCACTTGGTGAGACCTCGTCTCTACAATAAAATAAAAAATAGCCTGGTAGCATGCGTCTGTAGTTCTGGGCTACTCAGAAGGCTGGGGCGGAAGGATCGCTGGAGCCCAGAAGGTTGATACTGGGGTGGCCGTGAGCATGCATGCCACTGCACTCCAGCCTGGGTGAAGAAGTGAGACTCCAACCCAAAATAATAACAATAATGATAATAATAATAATAGATAAAACACAATATAAATAATAATAGATAAAACACAATATAAAACTAGTTCATGACATAACACATCACACGATGAAGGCGACCGGTCTTTGAATCACACTTTGTGAGAAGACAGCAGAGGGGCTCAGGCTTTGTGTGTAGACATATATCCATTGGGGGAGGGGGGCATAATTTCAATAAAGAGGAATTCACTTCTCAGAATTTATGGGCATTTAAAATTGAATAGAAATTGCACCAAAAAAATAATGTATCTCCTTTCTTCATAGGTTTTAAAACTGCACTTCTGCAAAATATATGAGTTTGCTCACATAGCAAGCATTAAGGAAATCCCTTTCATTCCAAATAATGGTACAAGTTATCACTGGTGTCATCCCCCAGGGCTCTTGTTTATCTGTTTAGTATTCTTCCCAAAGATCATATATTTCGAAATCTTGCTCTCTAACCTGAGCCAGCCACATTGTGAGCCTCAGTCTGAGAACACCTCATCTCCTGTTCCCAGTTTCTCACGACCTCCTTCCCTCTGGAGGAATCGGAAAGCATCAGATAGGCCAAACGGAGACTCCATTCCACAGGTGTGTCCAGGCACTGGGGTGACAGAACTTGTGTGTCTTTGGCCTGCTTCCTGTAGCATTTCCCATGGACAGAACACACTCAGGACCTGCACGGTCTTATTTGTGAAATAGTCAAGAGAATTGCATTTTAAGCACTTTAACTAGCATGCCGATGGATAACTCCATATACTCCAACTGTGTAAAGGCATAATGATCACATTTTGTTGACATACAGAAGATGCAGCATAAATGTCTAGGAAATCATCTTACACATCAAAACTTTCTTCAGTGTGCTGGTAATTCCCAGTCCTTCAAGAACACACTTCCCCAAAGTCCCCACATTATTTTTTTTCTCCTTCTGGACTCTTTCTGAATTTCACTCTTTGAGAGACAAGAGAATTCACATGCCTGAGTCACTAGGCATCAGAAACAGACTTTGTGAATATTTCTCATGAAGCCAGTTTGTTTTCAATTATAAAGACTGAAAGGAATTACTCTAAAGGATTTATCTCTTTATTTTGTAGTTATAGGCAGTTTTCTGCTTTATATATTTATTTGAAAAATTAATAAATCTTATAAATCTGATAATTTTTATAAACTGATATAATTGTATAAAAGAAAAAAGTGAACAAATTAAAGAGGCTGCACAGGACAAAATAGCTCATAAAATTTACACATGTTTAAACACAGTACATACTACATGAATCTTATCCCTTGTAAAGAACATCTGATGAAATCTGAAGTTACGATCCCAACTGCAGCCACCATCCTGCATCTAATCCCTCCTGTGAGGAATCGCATCATTCCCTCTCTCTTGGAAACCTTTGAAAAAATGTGGGCGCTTCCAGGGAGAACCTGATTCTTGATCTGGAATACTTTCCACCCACCTTGCAGAGCAGCAGTGAAACTTGTCACCTGTCTCTTGAAACAGAACATCCTAGACCTCACGGGCCCTCAGAATCTATTGTCTTCTCATTTGTGATCTGATCTTGGATTTCATCTAGGGGTTGCTACTCTAGCAATAAATCTTTTATCTGCACCCCTGAGAAGAGCCAGCCCACCTGCCCACACACTGAGGGGAGGGGTGGGAGGCCGTACAGGACCTGACTGGAAATGTAAGCATTCCTTTGTTCTTAGAAAGAAAAAAAGCAAACTTTTAAAGATAAAGTGGGGATGGAAACATTTACAAGAATAAAATCTAGCTCTGTATTTAGTAACCACAAAGGTGTCCCTGAGATTTCTGTACTTGGGAGATTTGATGTTGGTTTTGTGTTAAACGGAGACTCCCAGGGCACCCATTTCTGCTTCCTTTCCCTGATCACTTAAGTGGGATCCTTATGTTTGGCAGGGAGCACAGCACTGGAGAGGGGTGAGGTAGTGGACAGCCCCGAGCATCACAGGGGACTATATTCCTCTAACCCCATCCGCTAAACAAACACATTCAAAACCCCCCCCCCCCCAGATTTCCAGACCATCCTCTAGGTGAGAACCATGGTTTTGGGGCTTTCCTGGAGTGGCCGTCCAGGCCTACTATGACTAGGCTCCCACTCCTGTGTGGTGATCCTATAACCTCAGTCCTAGCCAGCTGTGCAGCACAGGAGAGCTGGCCTCTGAGCTCTCTTGAGCATCTTTGTCTTTACCTGTGAATTTCATGGGATCCCATAGTCTGTTTTCTCCTACAGTCTATTGGGGAAGGAAGTGGTTGCTCTCCAGGGGTGGGCCTTTGCGCAGTTCCCTCACCTGCTAGAGCCTGTTCTCCCCTTCACATACGGGAAAGGAAAACACAGCCCTTACCATTGGTGCTCAGATCAGACCACCATGACCACGTGTTTGGGGACCCACCATCCATTGCAGAGGTTTTCTTTCCAGTCTCTGCTTCAGGCTCTAATCTGCTGTCCCCAAAGTTGCTCCCAGGGCATCAGCCCCCCCTGCCTTTCCTGAGAGGCCTGAGTGGCTGCAGCCACTCCCACTTAGGCATCAGATCACTCTTTACATATCCCTGGGATGCGTGTGCTTCATGTGGCAGATAAAGAAGCCAGGGCTCAGACAAGCAGAGAGTTGCTCCCAAGGTCAGAGCTGGGTGGTAGGGGACATGGGGCTCAAATCAGGCCCCGCGATCTTTTCCTCAAGTTGTACAACATTGTTAAACTTTGTCCTTTTTAAATGGCCAATTCTGCCCCTCCCTCATCTCAGTTGGTTCCTCTGAGAACCACATTTCCAGTCTAAGAAAGGAGATCTTCTCTCATTCGTTGTTCCCATCCCACTTGAGAGGGGCTGCGGGATCTGGGGCCAGCCTGAGGAGGGTGCAGGGTAGATGACTAAGTCAGGCCAAGGCAAGACGCTCCTGAGTCCCTCGCTTTCCCATCCTGGCACTAAGCACTCACTCGGCTTGAATGGTGAGCTCGTGCTGGGTGGCTTCCTCGATGTTCTGAAGTAGGCGGATCTCCCACTGCCTCACTCGCTCCATCTGTTTAAAGGAAAGGGTTACCCTATAGGAACATCTCCCCCACTGCAAAACGCGCTTAGGAAAAAAGTGTCCACCCAGTCCTGCAGACCCTTGCTCCGGGTCTGCCGCACGGCCCAGCCAGCCCCACACAATTCTGCCTCCTCGTGTTTCAAACACACCTCATGCTGACTCCTGAATAGGGGCCAGTAGCCACCAGAGGCCCAGGCTCTGTGGGGAGTGTATAGGTGAATAGGGTAAGGCCCAGAAGAGGTTTGTGTCTGACAGAGGAGGAGACAGGGACGAGGAGTTTCAGGGAGGGGCCAGACAGGCTGTGAGTCTGGAAGGCCAAAGCCCACTTGGGGCAGGCACCTTGGATAAGCATCTGCCTAGGTCAGTCCAGATGGGATTTTGCAACTGTGTTCTCTAAAAAGCACCCTCTTCCAGGAGGCTGATCTGAGCAGCTGCAGCAGGGAATGAATGAGGCCCCCACCCAAGACAAAGGGGAAGAAAGGACCGAGTTAGCCCCTCTTGTTAAACATGATTCCAGGATGGAGGCTCAGTAAAGACTGGGGCATTCTGGATGGCTTGGCCAGGCCATGTGGGATGTGGCTGGGTCCACGGGCCAACAACGGTAGATCCACCATGGGTAAGCATCCTCTCAACACCCCAAAGGTCTAAAGACAAGCAAACCCACAGGACCAAGAATGAGGAATGAGTGAAGGCACAACAGAGCCAGCTGGGAGCACAAGTGAGCTGAGCCCTGGAAAGAAAACCTCTGCATTGGATGGTGGGTCCCTGGTGGGCATGAGCCACCACGAGGCACAGTGACTCCTCTTACAGAAAAGCCAGAGTGACTGTGAGCTCTAGGTACTGCTGCTGGCTGTCAGAGGGGGCTGGGCTGGGGTCTACAGGATCCCGTGGCCAGGCTCCATAAGAGAAGCAGCAAGTTCCCTGTGTCCCTCCTTGCCCAAGATGGCAGCCGCCCTCTTGGTGTCTGGTATCCAGGCTCAGAGTAGAGGCCCTCAGAAAACTGTGTTAGGGGAGGCGCTCCCTGTTATGACTCTCAGGGATTCACAGTTTGTTACAATGATGAAGGAAGATGCTGCCATCTCTGATCCATGGAGGGGTCACATGGGGATCTAGGCTCAGCTAGGGGTCAGTGAGATGCTTAATCCAGAGATTTTGTGACAGCCTTTACCCCTGGTGAAATCTGCAGGACTCTTCTCATCTTCAGCTCCCAGAATATTCCAGCCAGTTCTGACTCTCCTGGCATCAAGTGGAAACATTAACCCATGGGGACACGACTGGCAAGAGGCAGCCAGTGTCATGTAGTGAAGAAACTGCTAGCACTCAGTGCAGTCCTCAGTGCATGGGTCTGATCCAGGACTTGGAACTTTCTATCTGCTTCCACTCATCTGCAATGCCTCCCTCCTACCTGGAAGAGGGCAGTCAGCAAAACCACACAGCACAGGAGCGCATGGAAGACAGTGCTGGAAAAGTCCATTCTATGATTAACACCTTCAGAAAGTTGAGCAAAGACAAGCAAACAAGCTAGAGTAAATGGCTATGGGGAAAGGGCAAGGGGGACAGGGGAGGCAAGGGAGATGTCCTGGAAAGTAAAGTCATCGTGTAATAACCTTGGAAGACAGAACTGAAAACAAGTAGAATAAAAAGGCTAGACAGAAAATGGAAAAGGAATCATTAGAGGATCAATCTGGGGCATCCAACAACCAGCTGCTGCTGATGAGAGAGAGAGAGAACAAACACAGAGTCTGAGATTACAAGGGAAAAAGTATAAGAAGGGTTCCTGGAGGTGAATGGGCCCATGGAGTGTCCAGCATATGAATGAAACTACCCACCCCAAATGTTATCACTGCAAAACTCAGCACCTCCAAGAACCACACAAGGGGCCTGGAGAGACTTAAAGCTCCAGAAGAGTGCTCCTTCTCAGGAAGCTACTAGAACAGAGTGAGAGGATGAACCAGCAAAAAGTGGAGTGAGATTGCAGAGGCTCCACCAGGAAAGGGAAGGGGATGTCCCTACTGCCCACTACACTGGAAAACAAAACACTTCACAATCCAGTTCTCATTTGATCATTTTGGCTTTGCAAAGAAAGCAGCATCTCCAATTAGCAGAGGAAGAGAACAGACTCAGAGACACAGAAGTGGGCCTCAGTGCATATGCTACTGGTTCTCTGGCCATGAGGGCCTAGAAACCTGGCTATGGTGAAGGTGAAACCACCTCATCCCAAAGACTCAAGCTGGAAAGGGGCCAGGCCCACAGAAGCCCAGGACTGCTATAGGAAGGAACAGATCTCCTCCCTGTGGTGTCTAGGAGCAGCTCAGTGTGCAGGAAGCATCAAGAGACTCAGCGGATGGGGGCAAATTTCCTTGAAAAGAGGGCATTTCCTACTATTTCTGTAACAGGATGACAAACTGGACTGTTCCTGCCACCCCAGCATCTCTGCTAAACCCTCAAAGCTGAAGAGAGTCACCACCTGGACTCCTGTGCACTAAACAGCAATGACAAGCAGCAGTCAGACCACGCTGCGGTCAGGAATTCAGGAGGGCACACTCTGGGCAGGATGCTCTTCTCCTCCACAGGCAATGTCAGTCATGGGGACCCCTCAGAGCTGAGAGCTGTCTTGGGACAGGGCAGCAGCGGGTGTCAGAAAGGCCGGATGACCTCCGTCAGTTCTGTGTGACCTCACATGCAGAGTAGGGGTGTGAGTGGGAAGGGCGAGTGCAAAGCATGCCACTGCCTCAGTAGTGCCCGCTGTCCTAATTGCCAGCAGGGACCCAGAGCTTCCAAGGGACAGGGACCAGGATGGGGACAATGCCTACCGCAGCTGCCCACTTCTTTGGGTCTCGTCTCTTCCTCCTGATTGTGTCTGGAATCCCAGGCAATCTGGAGTTTCGTGTCCAGCTCTTCATTCGGAGAAAGGCTCCCCTCTCCCGCTGCTGCTGCCGGGAAAATGAGGTCGACACTGGTGGTTCTTCCTCAGGACCTGAGAGGTCCAAGTTGGGTCCCTCCTGCCCGCTGGACCCCTCAGAGGCCCAGATAGTAGAAAGTCTCCTCTTTCTGAAGGTGGCCGGAGGGCTGACTTCTGCCAGGTGGGACGTAACGTCCTGAGAGAAGTGTGTAGGCATTGGGGACCCACTAAGAGAGGAGGCACTTCCTGGTGGCTTCGGGCTCCAGTCAAGGGCTGCCTCTTCAGGGGTGCTGTGTTTTAGGGGCTTTCTCAAGTGGAGGTTCTTGGTCACTAGAGAGGGGCTATCATCATCAGAGGAGCTCAACTCTGGAACCTGGAAAGTAAAAACACAGAGGTTCAGGTCCCAGAAGGTGGCAGTGAGTCTCAAGATGGGCACTAAGTCCCCCACCTCTGGCACATTTTCACTTCATCATGACCACCCGTGAGGCAGACCCAGGTTGTCATCCCAGAGAGGGGAGGTGAGAGGGAACCCTGGTGCAGAACTAGCCCACACCCTCCTGTGCGTGCCTTTTCATGGGTCACCATTATTGTCAAAGCAGTAAGCATCCGTCAGAGACATGTTTTTCAAGGGCAGCACTGAAGCACAGGTGACTTACAGGTAAACTTGTCTATCTCCCAAGAAAAAACTACAAGATAGTGTCAATGAAATTATCTTAATGTGTAAACTCACAACATAAAAAGGCAAAACTATTGACACCTGTAGATTTTGACGAACAGGTGAAGCATCTCGGGCAGGCAGATTGCAGTAGGTGGTCCGTTCTCTATTTGGAAAATGAGTTATTATTCCAATCCCGAGCTCCGTGATGGATTGCGGCAATTCCATCAAGACCAATTTTTTTCCTTCAAGAAAAAGGCTTGATTAAGCCAATCACACTCCTATACTCACACTCTTTTTTTAGATACTGATGAACTGAACTTGGAAAACATGTTTGTGTTTACCATAAGGTATGTGTCTCTGCAGTGCCCCTGCAAGCCTGTCTATGTCTAACCATCCTAACAGCAGCTGAGCCATCCAGTTGGGTTTTATAGTGATCTCTCAGTGTCTCAGACACCCATGTTCATGCTGCTGGCATTGCAGTACATCTAGCTGATTTGCTACCAATGGAGGTAGCTTTCAAAGTAATACCAGATTTTTCATTTTATGTTTAATCCCGCCCTAATGGAACAATTTCCTGCATTTTTGTTGCTGTTGCTGTTGTTTGTTTTTTGGTGGTGGGAGTAACGGTTTCCAGTTACAATGTCTACTGTAGACAATGGCATCCCAAAACTGTTAAGAAAGACGTTGTCAACTCAATATATAGAGGAACTGGAATTTTTGTAAAGGAAGAGAATACAGTGTTAGAAATGGAATGATTTTGACATTCCCTATTGCCTGCCAATACTGTATGATGAGCAATTGCCCTGTCCATTGCCTGTGCAGAGCCAGCAATCAATAAGATTCCGGAACTTACGCAGGTGAAATTCAGAAAAACACATCTGCATCCTTGAAAACAGGTCCTCTTCAGTCAAAGGTTAAAGTCTGAGGACTGTAGTCAGGAGTCCATCCGCTCAGGACTGACTCTTGGTTAGGGTGATAATTGTCATCAGGAAGTGCAAGGATACTACCACTTCACAGAGTTCTTGTTCATGTTTGTGCAGAGAGGATTTTTGAGGAAGCACAGCTAGTAATAGAGCAATATTACTCTTAGAACAGAGAAATTGATGAGTATATTGCTCTAAACCTGAAGCTTATTAGGACTATTAATTCAAAGTAGTGGGAAAGTATATTGGTTATCATTTGCTGTGTAACAAATTACATCAGAACTTAGTGGCTTAAAACAAACAGTTGTAATCTCGGTTTTTATGGGTCAAGAATTTGGGGGGCAGCTTCGCTGGGCTGTTTGGGCTCTCCCATGAAGCTGCCGTGGAGGGGTTGGTTTCAATCATTTGAAGGCTTGACTGGGGATGAAGGATCTGCACCCAAGGTGACTCGCTCCTCACACAGCTATTTGGTGCTGGCTATTGGTGGGAGGCCTTAGTTCCTTCCCTCCTGGCCACTCCGTGGGCTGACTGAGTGTCCTCCTGGCATGAAACTGGCTTTCTCATGAGAGAGTGTCTGAGAGAGCAGAGCAGGAGGCTGCCATGTCTTTGTATGACCTGGCTTCAGATGCCAAACCCTTCTATTTCTGCAAAAACTATTGGTTGCACCAGTAAGCCTTCTTTAACTTTGGAGGGAAACCCCAGAAAGCATTGAATCAAGGGCCATCTTGGGGACTGGCTATCATAGAAAGGATAACAACAGTTGCACTTAAGAAGTCAGAGTCCCTGCCCTGCGACTGTCCCCCTTTGCACATGAGGCCCCTACGACTCCCCTCATATCTTGAGAGCACAGATGACAGGACATAGAATGGAAAGAGTTTCCCATTGTTCCAGGAGATAAGTCCCGTATTTTTCTAAGTCAGGAGAAACCCTCAACCATATTTTTGAACCTCTTCTATCCTGGCTCATTTTCTAACTGAATTCTTGTTAAAGTCAAACAATATACAGCATAGATGTAAACTATACTAAAAAATCCAGTTCCAACGCTTTTCCAGTCCTCCTCCCTGTAGGTAACATCCTTTAGCAATCTGTTACCTATCCTTCCAACCCTTTTTTCATATACACAAATATGGCATCTATAACCCACATAGAAAGAAAAAAAACTTAGGCTTGCATTTTCCTAAGTGGAATCATGAGTTATACTGTTTCATCGTTTTCCACATCATGGATGATTTTTTTTTTTGTGTCACTGAATCTTTATGAACAAAATATGTACAGTATTTGAATGTGGTATAATGAGGTGAGCATAGAACTTTGTTCTTGTATTAATTTCCCACCAAGACATTAGAATGAGGACAAGGGCAGAAGAGCTTTGAAAACTGGATGATGGAGGGTTTTTCCCGGAACTATTTGTTCAGCGGAGTGTGTCAGAACATTTGAAATCTTTTCTTGTTGATTTCTTATAGCTTTGTTCTGAGGTAAGAATGATTGTTGTCAAGTCACTGAGGCTGAAACAGGGAAGCAGAAGCATTGAGATGTAAACTGGAGTTGGCGAGATCAAGGCTTATGCTCTCCTCACAGGGCCAGCTGTTTGTGAAGATCTGACTTCACATGCCAAATTCCTCATACTTGGCCAGAAAGTAAGGAGGGAGCACTTCCTCCTTACTTTCCGGGATGATGAATTGATCTTGACTATATACAGAGCTTCCACTGTGTAGCTCTTGGGGAATTTTTTTTCCCTTGTTCATTGTTTCCTTTAGCAAAACCCTTAAAATTGGATTTACGTCAACTTCAAATAATCTGAAGAATCGGATTTAGCCAGGAGCATGACTCAGTCTTATGAACTGCCAAACTGTTTTCCAACACACCTGTACCATTCTTCAATCCCAGCAGCAATAGATGTGAGTTCTAGCTGCTCCATGCTCTCAGCAGCACTGTCATTGTTTTGAAAGCTTATTTTTAACAGGTGAGTAGTGGTATTTCATTTGCATGAGTAGTATCTCATTTGCTAGTGGTTTTAATTTGCATTTCTATAATAAGTAATGAAGCTGAACATCTTCTCATGTACTTATTAACCATCCATATGACTTCTTTGGTAAACTAGAAGAACTAAAAGCCAAACACATCTATCAAGTCAATAAAGGCAAACAGAATAAACTCACCTATTAAAAAGCTCAGCTTGGATTAGAAAGCAAAGCAGCTACACATTGCATATAATAAGATATATCTAAGACAAAGTGCTTTAAAAAGTTTTAAAGTAGAATTATGGGCAAAGATAATACCAAGGTCTTCTTCTTTTTTTGAGTCAAAGTCTTACTCTGTTGCCTAGCCTGGTCTTGGCCCACTGCAACCTCAACCTCCTGGGCTCATCAGTTCTTCTGCCTCTGCCTCCTGAGTTGCTGGGACTACAGCTGCCACCATGCTATGTTAATTTTTCACTTTTTAATTTTTTTGTAGAGACAAGGTCTCGCTATGTTACCCAGGCTGGTCTCAAACTTTTGGCCTCAAGCAATTCTCCTGCCTAGGCCTTCAAATGTGCTGGGATTACAGGCCTTTACCAGGAAAATTCAAATGTAAAAAAATGCAGATTTCAATATTTATATTGGAATAGATTGAATCCATGGTAAAATACATTAGATGAGACCCAAACAAAAAGCACAGTGTAATGAAAGTGAAAACCAAAATGCATAGCTGCTATGTTTACCTTTGTATCAGATAATATAGCATCAACATGCAAAGAGCAAATACTAGGAAAAAACAGAGAAAAACAGAAAGTAGTAATGGAGGCCAAGTCACCTTTTTTTTTTAGCCCATGCTAGATCAAAGAAAAAAAATGATCCACATGGTGCTGAAGATTATATTATTACTTGGAAGATAGTCTGCACTTGTAGAGGGGACTTTAAATTCTTCTACTTCATAGATCAAGATCTCAGAGTAAAGTCAAGATCAAGAAATGGGGGTAAAGAGAAAGACTGGGACTTATATCAAATACTGCAAGGTAATAGAAGTATATTTTTATTAAGAGAAACTACTTTTAAGTAATCTATATATAAAAGTGAACTAGTAATCAGGAATTACAGGTCGATAATTTTATGTTTTCTAATAGAATATACTGTAATATATTGAAAGCTTACAGATAAAACAATTCAGTATTGTTTTCAAATATATGCCCAGCACACACGATCCAGAAATACATAAATACACACACACACATATGCATATCAAGTGGCAAAAGATTAAATGATTAGGAGAGAGAGAGGAGTCTTCCTGTTTCATCATTTATCACATGTTGTTCTTTTAGCTGGTTGGAAAAAACAAAACAAAACTATAATAGTAAAACCAAGTCTCTATGCCTCATGACTTGCACAAAATAAATTAAAAGGGATCTAAGATTATACTCTTTAAATATTCTCAAATTACCAGGAAAAAAACCCCAGAAAAAACTTTAAAAATCTGAAACAAAGTTAGTTCCTTTTAGCACATTGTTCACCAAGATAAATTCCATGTGAAATAAAGATGTAAATGTAAAAAAAAAAAAAATCATATCAGTATTGGAACATAATATAGGTGGGTTATTCTTCTAATGTGTCATAAGACTTTTGCTTGACTCACAACATAGAAGCCACCAAGGAAAAGAATTAGACAATATAAATTTAAAAACGTCTGTAAAGAAAAAAGAAGAAACAGTAATGAAAAGATAAAAGACAAACTAGACTTTATATAAAAGATAAACAAGGGCTAATCTTCCTTATTTAGGACAAAAAACCCTAACAACCTAACGGATCAATCCACAAAGTTCCATAACAGTTCACAGAAACTGGCCCTTCAGCATACATACAGCTCAACCTTACTCAGTAATAAAAATGCAGATGAAAAGGAAACCAAAGTACCATCGGACTGACACAAATTCAGAAGTGTGAAAACTTTAGACAAGGCAGTGAGGAAACTGGCAATTGGCCTCTATGGAAGGCAGTTGGGTGGCACTCAAACGTCTACGTGCATATTCCATCCCACCAGCAACTGCCCTTCTGGAGAGTGATTCCACAGAAGGATACACGCGTAAACTGAGTGTACAAGCTTGTTTGTGGCATCACTTTGTAGCAGCAGACTGACAACAACCCCAATCTTTACCACTGCGAACCAGTCAAACAGATTATGACACATTTAATGGAATGTGATGCATCTGTAAGAATAATACAAATGTTTCTTCATACATTGACAAAGATTTCTCTGTTCTGTTAGAGTGATTTGTACAAACTAAGGACAAATAAGAATCGAAACAAGTTCTAGAAGAAGCTAAAAATAACTTACGGCAGGGAAAGGGCTAGGTGGAGGACGGAAGTGGTCACTGGAATGTACTACCTATTTACAAAGAGGTCAAAAGAAAAAAGAACCCCTACTTCTCCGATGAAGAAGCTCAGGCCCGTGGAGACTCAGAGGGGTGCCCAGGGCCGCCTGGGTGGGGGTAGTCAAGGATCGGGACCCAGTAGATGCTCCAGAGCTACCCAGGGTCCTAAGAACGGGCTGTACGTCACGTGGGATTGTGACGTAATCCTGCAAGACGTTTCGTTTGGCATCTACAGCAAGAGGCCGCCTCAGTCTTGTAACCTGGGCTGCGGGTTGCCTAGGGCCGCCTGGCTTTCCCGAAAGCTGGTGGGGAAAGAGGCTCTTATCATGGAGATTTCGGGGGGTTGGGGGAGGAGGAGGACTAATGCCCAGAGTCTCAGGACAGGACACGGGATCCCGCCTGATGCCGAGATGGCACATGGGCTCTGGAGGGTTTTGGAGGGCCTGGGACGCACCTGGGACCTCTGGGTCCAGGCTGGGGAGATGCGGGGTCTCACGCGTGGCCAGGAGCCGGGAGAGGGAACTCAGGGAGGCTCTTGCAGCCAAGGACGGGGACATCGAATGGGAGCTCCCCGTGAGGTCCTTGAGGCCCCCAGGGTGTTAGCTCTGGGCCTGCCCAACCCACAGCTCAGGCAAGGCCGGGTTGCAGCTGTGTGCCAACTCAGGAAGGGGCCAAGTCTAATGCCAACATCTCCCCATCTCCCCTTGAACCCCCTAGAGCGTCCCTCCCCCCACCGCGCGGTACTTGGTTCCCTCTATCCGTCTAGATTATACTCCGCGGCTGCATCTCTCCCCACCTACCTGCGTCCCTGTCTCCATCCTGCTTTTCCCCTGTCACCGACCTCCTAGTGGACAATTGCAGCGCCCTCCCTGGAGCCTCAGCACCAAGAAATACCTTCGGTGCCCTCACCTAGGCCCGGGCAGGTGGGCAGGAACCCACCTGTGCTGGAGTTCGCCTGATGACCACCCAGCTGTGCAGGTGCAAAGCGGGTTCCACGTGCGCTTCAAGTCTCCACCTGGCTGGGTTCTCTTGTGTGCACCTGAGCCTTCAGGCAGTCAAGGCTGACGGGGGCACTTGTGGGCTCCCCAGCCACAAGTCACGTGTGATGTGCTCGCTATGCCCCAGATACCATTTGTGGATCATCACAGCAACCTAAAGGAACGGAGAATGCCACTCCACTCAGTCTGCCGTCTGCAACTGAGACCAAACACGTTTCCTGGTCCAGGACAACTGAGAGGACCCAGAACTGTTGAACTCCAAAGTTTGTTCCCTGCTGAAGACTCCTTCCCTGGCCTTCCTTCAGTGATTCTCAAGCTGAAGCTGCTCAGAACGCCCTGAAGGTCTTGTTAGAGTCCAGAGCCCTGTCCCTGATTGAGCAGGTCTGGTTGTGGGCCCATAGTTAACACTTCTTTTTACTTATTTATTTTATATTTTATTTCAAAGATGTGGGGTACGTTTCAGGGCTAGGTATACAAGTGGACATCGCACAGGTAAAGTTTGGGCCTCCCTTTGGTCCCCGCTTTGCCGGGTTTGAGCCCTGCCCTGCATAATTGACATTTCTAATGGCTCCCAGGTGATGCTCTATTACAGGGCCGCTTTGGAACTGCAGCATTAGCGAGTACTGCGGAGTACTGGTAGTTTAATCAACACTAATCTGAATTAATTAATAATATGAATTAATCCCATACTAATAGTAATCTCCTACCCACATCTTAAGCATTTGGGGGGTGGAACTAAGAAGAGAGCAGCCAAGAAGCTAGTAACGACCAGAATGGTCTGTAACATTTTGTTCTTAGACACAGTCTTAGCTTCCCCATGATCCAAAAGCAAAGGGTTCAGTATGCCCATTTTAATGAGGGAAAGTCTGAGCACGAGGAGGTGGGGCAAATTGCTGGAGTTCACGTGGTGACATTATTTTTCTGAACTTTGCCACTACACTGCTGTGTGATTTTGGTGAATGCATTTTGCCACTGGCTCTCTCCTTTCTCTGTGAAATGAGGTGCTGTGTGAGGGCCTTTCCAGCTGTGAAACACCTGTACCCGCAGGCACCTAAGTGAGAGAAGCGCTTCTCTCACTTAGGTGCCTGCGGGTGCAGGTGTTTCACAGAGCCTGTGGTAGATATACCTGAGCACCCTCTCGACGGTTTGCTTTGAGAACATAATCGGCGGCAAAGAGATGGAGATCCCTGAAAACTGGAATCTTCCCGTGGCTTCAGAGAGCACTGAAGGGGGACTGTCAGAGAACAGGTGGCCTCCATGGGACCCATCCCTACCTGTTTTGTCTGGCATAGAGCAGCATAACTGGGTAACTGGCCCTAGGTTTACATGCTGATGGAGGCTGGAAGGGGAAATGCTTCCATCCTGCTGCTGGGGTTCTCAGGTTTCAGCCTTTTTGGAATGCAAGTCTGCATTAATGTGCAATATGTTTACAAGTATAGATGACCTTGAACCAGTAGTTCCATTTATATGAATACGTAGGCGATCATCAGACTGTCATTACTTATTTCCTGTAACTGGTATCTGTTCTGTTACCCTTAAGAGCCCCAAAATAGATGCAGTGCGTATAACCAGAAAAAGGACACTGATAAAATAAATGAGGATAAATCTAAGGAAAATAACTATTTGCAACCGATAATATGCGTGTGAGCACATACATGCACATATATGTACAGACATGAATACACACATGTGTAAATATGTACATTATGGAAAAGATATTTGCAATATGTGAAATGAGAAAAGGCTATAGAATACACAGTATAGTGGAATCCAATTTAAAAAATTACACAGATGCACACATATCCAAAAAGAGACACAAAAATGGCATCATTGGTGATATCTAGGAGGTAGGATGATTAGTAAATTTTTTTTTTTTTTTGAGTTGGAGTCTCACTCTGTTGCCTAGGCTGGAGTGCAGTAGCACACTCACAGCCACCCCAGCATCGACTTGCTGGGCTCCAGCGATCCTTCCGCCTCAGCCTTCCAAGTTGCTGGAACTACAGGCGTGGGCTACCACACCCATGTAATTATTTATTTATTTATTGTAGAGACTAGGTCTTACCAAGTTGCCCAGACTGGTCTCGAACCAGCAGGCTCAGGCAATCCACTTTCCTCAGCATCCCAAAGTGCTGGGATTACAGACTGAGCCACTGAGCTCGGCTGATGGGTAAATTTTAACATCACTTAATCGTTTTACATTTTTCTTAAAGAACGTGTCACGGATAATAATATCTAAAAGTAAAACTCCCTAAGCACTCCCTCGCCGCTCATATTCCAGATGAAGAAATAAAGGGCAGCAGGAGGGAGGGGCTTGTCCAAAGCCCTGGAGTGAGTCGGGCGGGGGCTTCTCCGTCCTGTCTCCCAGTTACCGATCTGGTCTCTCTGCTCTGCGCTGTGCCACCTGGGTATGACTGAGGACACAGAGTCATCCATTTTTAGACGGGAGTCCTCTTGAGTTACTTTTGACAGTATCAAAGTCTAAGTCCCCATTATAAGGCCTTAACAGTCCAAGGCAAAGATGAGACAGTCACGCATGACAAGTATTCGTCAGAAGTGCCACTTGGCCCCAGAAGAGTGGCCCACAGAATAGTGGCCTAGTCCCCTATACGTGTGAATCTCTGTCACACGAGAATAGATACTTTGCTGATGGAATTAAGCATCAGGCTTTACAATTGGGAAAGTATGCTGAGGAGTCTAAGGACAGGAGAGAGAGACAGATAGGGTCAGAGAGTCACCAGGGTGGGGCCGTGCAGAATCTTCTAGGAGACAAAGAAAACACGGTGACTTTCCCCGAGGGTTCTCCTGAGCACAGGGCCAAGTCCAGGAAAGAAAATGGTAACACAAACAACTACTATGACCATCCCTGTTTCCCAGCTGAGGAACCAACCTTCCATGGTTTAATTATTTTCTACCACAAGGACGGATATAAAAAAATCCAATGTGGCAGGTCCTGTTCCACTTGTCAATGGGAAAACTCAGGCAGAGAGAAGTCAGATAGCTTTCCCAAGGTCACAATGCTGCTAAAGACCCAGCCTGGACCCCATCCCACATCCAAGGTCCAATGCAATGTTTCTCAATACATCAAGCCACCTCTAGGTTCTCTGACCTTCTGATTCTCAGAATCTTCCTGACCTCCAAGTCCCCAGGGTCCCTCTGATCTCCCGGCCCTTAGAATCCCCCTGACTTCCTGACCCTCAGGGTTTCCTTGACCCCATGGTTTCCCAGGGTCACCCTGACCTCTTGACCCCCAGCATCCTCTGATTTCCTGACTTCCAGGATTCCCTTGAGCTTCTGGTCCCCAGGGTCTCCCAAACCTCCTGAACCCCAGGTCCCTTGACATCCTGAACCTCAGGGTTTCCCAACCTCATGGTCCCTCTAGAATTGCCTAGACCTTCTAAACCTCAGGGTTCCCTGGCCTCCTGACCCTCTGTGCCCCTTGACCTCCTGGCACTTTAGGCAGACTGGTTTAGGCACAGCACAAGACTCTCTTGTTTGTGTTTGTGAGTACTGTAATTGGGAAATTGAGGTGTGCGTCCGCAGAGTGATGTCAGTCTGGCACACGGTATTGCCCATCAGGACAGCAGCCTGGAGCGAAGCCATGCACGCACCCCCAAGATCCTGGGTCCAAGCCTCAAGCCCGGCACATTCCCCTCACTGGATCTCAGAGAAGTTCTGCTGCACAGAATCCCAAACCCTTTACTGCCTAGGACACACAGGCTCCGAATTCAGGCATCTAAGTCCAAGATGCCAGCTTGTGTGTGCCCACTAGTCAGTCAAGTGGAAGCCCCATTATGGTCACAAATAGTGCTCATAGCAGTGGCAGGACTGGGTTCAGAGCCTGGCTCTTGTTATCTTGCTGGTGTGAGGCTCAGAGTTCCTTGGGGGCACATAGCCCCAGACAATGACCTCTCAGTGTCTTGTGATAATGTGCAGAAAATCCCCAGGACAGAGCATGGCATGTGGTAAACTAAACAGGTGGTAGCACCTTGTAAAGCTACATCTCCTTACATAGTTGCAGTTATGATCCTCCACTAGTATTTCTCCTGCCTGCCCCATTTCCACTGAGTAGCTGGTTTTTCCAACTCCACCGCAAGGATCAACACGTTGTTTTCTATACAACCAATATGTTCCAGGTTGCTTTTGACCTTAAGATATAAATAAGAGGCTAGTGTTTGGTACTCATTGTAAGCACCATGGGGCGGAAGGGATCTATAAACTTCATTAATAATCAAATACGTGCAAAGTATCCTCAACTACTGAATGTGCAAACATGAAAATGTCAACATACATTACTGGTAGCGTTTGGGGGAAACTTGTACACTCATACATTGCTGTTGGCAATGCACATGATATGGAAAGGAACTTATCCTGTGAACCTAGCACCTGAAAATGTCTCAACCTGAGTCTTTTCAAGCCTGAAACTTTTTCATGAGAAAACATCACAAAGAAAGACAAAATTAAAGTGACTATGGCATTATTTGTGCTAGAGAAAAGTTGGAAACAAATCACAGTCCAGGTCCCCCAATAGTGACATACTGAACTCTCCATAAACACATGGTGCTTGCACTGTGACACCTGTGATGGCACCACATGTGATGGGCACACAGTACATAGGTGACAGCACCCAGATGAGGGGCACACTGTAGGTGACCACATTCCACATAATGAGCACAATGTATGTAGGTTCAGCCCCCCACATGAGAGGCGCACTACATGTAGGTGATACCACCCCGTGTGAAGGGCACACTGTGACTCAGGGAATGATACCCCCCTCTTTTTGACTCAGAGCCACAACTGCCTGCTGATGTCACAAAGTCCTGCAGAGCTGGGGTCACTGTCACTGATTCTTCTTGCTTCCAGCCATGTGGTCGTTTACAGTCTTTGCTCTCAGTCAGCATGGGTAGGGAGTGCACAAGGGGCTGGGGCCCCAGGAAGAGTAAATTGACAATCTCATCCTGGGGTGGGAGAGATCCCTCTGGCCCTATGGGGTGGCGTGTTGTGGGCTGGGGTGAGTGGCAGCTCTGGTGTTTGTGTTGGACCAATTGCCTCATGGGCACTTTGAGGTCTCTTGCTGAGAATAACCCCAAGTTCAAGAGGAAGGGCTGGCGGAGGCTGGAGTTCATGGGCTAAGTTCATGGGGCCAACCGGGTTCTGTAGCTTTCACCTCACTAAAGTCATGGACACTTTCCACTATCTGATAAATTTAGACTTAATCAAACAACACAGTGCCTAATGTAGTAGAGTCATTGGTCCCAGGTAAGCCTCTCTTTTGTCAGATCACCCCAGTTTCCAGGCGAGCTGCAAGGACTCCCACGGGAATGAGAGACATGTGTCTTCTTCTTGAGTGGCAGAGAGTCCTGGTCTGTGGGTGGCTCCTCTACATTTCCCTCCACCACCCAGGCCCTCTCGCCACCCAGCTGCAGCGGTTGCTTGCCTTCTCCTTTCTTCTCTCAGATGAATGAGGGGTCCCGCAAAACTGGAATTATCTTGGAGGGCAGGCCTTCGTAGGACTAGGTAAGCGTTCTAGGAACCCATCAGCATCAGTGTGCCAGTTAGCATGGATTTTCTTTGGAGATTCTTTCAATGGGTTTGCCCATTTCATGATGGGTGCTTTATGAGCACACTTGCTCATACCTCACTGAGTGTTCAGCAATTTTTTTTGTTATTGTTACCAAAAAACAGCATGACCCCCATACCCCACCCTCCCTATTCACCCAATCTGGCCCTGAGCAACTTTTTGTTTGTTTCTCCAGATGAAAAAAGTCCTCAAAGGGAAACGTTTTGGCCATGTGGAAGAGATACAACAAAAAATGGCAGAAGCACTAAAAGGCATCAGACTGGATGAGTTCAAAAACTGTTTTGAGCAGTGGAAAAAGTGCCTCAATAGGTGTATTGCATCAAATAGAGAGTACTTTGAAGGTGACTGAAGTTTAAGCATGTAAGAATAAATACACAACTTCTTATAAATGAAGTATGGATTTATTTGGGTCTGCTACACTTATCCTTCACCTCTTAGGGGGCGGTTTTGTGCAAGGGTGGGCCCAGCAGGTCCTCAGACTTAAGCATGCCTCAGATTCCCTGCGGTGCTTGTTAGATCACCTGGTGCTGGGTGCATCCCAGAAGCCAGAGTTGGAGGTTGGGATGGGACTGGAAATCAACCTTCTACCCAGGTCTCGAGTGACTTGATGGTGGTCTACACCACCCTTTACACAGATGTGAGTGACCAGCTTGAGTTCACGACCTAAGAAGCCTCTGGTGCAGGGGAAGGACAACAGAATCAATATGTCTGAGTACCTTTCCTGTGTCTAATAATTGATACCTGCCCTTTTAAACCCAACCCCCCCAGCTGAACTCCTGAATGAGAATGCATTGGGGTGGCCTGCCTTTCATCACAGAAATGAGATTAAAACTCTGGTCTTCTGACCAGGCCCCTGGCCCGGGCAAGTTTGCCCTTCTCCTGTGTTTAGAATCTGGTCTTTGTTGATGTGACAAGAGCTCAGTGACTTTTCCACTTTGATTAGTGGGGAGCGTGGGCGTGAGCTATTTTTTTCCAAACTTCCCTCTAGTTTGCCGAGCGGTGCCCTTCATCCGCTCTGAAGATAAGGACAGCAGGCTGGGCCTTTGCACAGATTTACATCATCCCCTGTGTTGATCATGGAACACAAGCAGAACATCTTTTTGTTGTTTCCCCCCCGGGTTAAAAACAATGTCCCTTCTGAGATTTCCCTGGATTGCAGTGTTTCTTCCCTTTGAAAGTTTGACTTTGTCCTTGACTCTTGCATTGTTTTTCAGAGCAAGGATTGCCCAATTGTCCAGCCACTGGTAAGTAAGCAGCACATTGCAGGAAGGCAGAATCGGCAACAGGGGGTGATGGGAGGTCCCGAGGGGTTTCATCAGTCCAGTGCCCCTCCGTCTGCCCCCGGCAGTGGAATGAGCCCGCAGTGCAGCTCAGGATAACAACAGTGCTCACTAAGAGCTTTCTAGTGCAGGGCACTCCATCATCACTGTCTCAGAGACGAGGAAACTGAGATCCAGGAGGTTTATGCAAGATCTTGGGACTTGGAAAAACAAGGCACAGAAACAGAGGCAGTATAGCTGCCCTGCTGCTGCCGTGTCCCAGCTTCTATGACCTCCCCTTCAGGACTTCAGGAGCTGAATTCTTCAAGTGTAACAGTCGGCACTTGTTCTTGCAGTTCCCTCAAGGAAAAGGCAGATGTTATAAATTGCTGTCTAATTATTGGCAGAGGCTGTGTGCAGGCCCCGTTCATAGTCGCCCCCTGGAGTTACACAGTGGGATTGCTGCAATTTTGTGTCCCTGGCCTTTTCCGGTCCACTAACAGTGGTTTCCTTTTATTTGCAACTGCAGAGAATTCACAACTGGGCAAGAGGTGGGGGCTGTCTCCTGGTCCCTAGTTGAATGCTCTTTTTGGCCCAATTGACAATATAAATTCTATATCTGGCACGAAAGCTTTCCATTCGTACCCCCAGACCTGAAGGCACAGATGTTTTTGGCCCTCCCCAACGTCAGATGCCTACATGGTACAGGCTTTGATGGAGCTAGAACAGGGGTTCCACTCCTGCCGGTGAGGATACAGCCTTCTGGCAACTTTGGCATGAGGTAGGCCCATACAGTAAGTGTTTACGAAACACGGACTCCCCCTCCCCAGACATCCCCTGTCCCAATACCCTGGGACCTTGGATTCACAGTTGTTCATCAGTTGGGCAGGGTACCCACTGTTGTCCTGGTCATGGTGCTGGGCGGAGGGACACCTGTGCACTCGTCCCCTGTCCATGCCACCTGGTGAGACACACACACACACACACACACGCGCGCGCGTACACACACACATGTAGACGTGGGTCTATTTAGCTCTTCAGCATGACTATGACATGATATGTCATCATGCTTCGGATATGCACAGGGAGCCACCAAAGTGTCCCTGGAATCTTAGGAAGGCTGTGCAGAGGAGAAAACATTTAGGGTGGATCCTGAGGGATGTAGAGGGAGGAAAAACGCCACCAGGATATAACTGAGCCTCAGGATGGGCCTCAACCTTTGGGTAGTCAGGACCCCATGGAGACAATGATGACTTCCTAAAGACAAAACGGAAGCACATGGTTGTGCAGGTGACTCCTCTGTGTCTGCTCTCTGCCGCATTACTCCAGCTCCCAGCAGGAAGAACTGCTGGCTGTTTCCTGAACACATCACTCTTCTCAGTTCCCTGACCGCACCCTACTGCTGTCTCTGCGCTACCATACTGCTCCTCCTACCCTTTGCTGTTGGGGGAATACTATTTATCCTCCAAGACCAGCCTTGGTCTGAAGCCTCTCTGAAAGGTGCTTGGCATGCTCGGCTAGACGCCCTTTCTTCTTACCACACTTATCCTAAAGGTAAGCTTACAAGTAGCCCACGACAGAACATCCTCTTGCTAGACAGTAAGCGTGCAAGATCAGGCTCAGTGTGGGGCATCCCATCACCCCTCTCCCCCATGCCCAGCTGCATACCTACCCCTACATTGAAAGGGTAGCTCCCCTCTGCTCTGCTGTGGTCACTGTTGGGTGAGGAAAAGAACAGACAGAAGTTCAGGAATGCCCTGTGGGGAAGCTGGAAAGAAGAACAACTCATTCCGAGGGAGTGGCCTCAGGAGAGGGGGATATCAGGATGGAGTCCAGGAAGAAAGAGCTTCTGGAATGAACGGGAGAGACTTTGGACTTGAGCCATAAGGATAACACAGTGGTGGACGTTCAAGCACCAAGAACAGCAAGATCAAAGTCGTAGGAGTGTGGAGATGAAGCTGTTTGTTTTTGCTGTCAGTGAGGGAAAGGGAACATAAAAGTTGGAAAATGAGCAGAAGTCACAGTTGGGATTAGGGTTAGGTCAGCTAAGGCCGAGGTGCTGTGGATCAGGAGGCCTTGTCTCCCAGGGCACACCCTGCACTTCCCAGTCCTGAGAGATGTGTCTTATTTCAAGTTTCCTTCTGGGTGCCTCTCTTACCTCACCATAGCCCTCGCTGGGCCTGGGAGTCAGATCACAGGCAGCATAGAAGCCAGGCCAGGGAGTGACTCACTCCTGACAGGGCAGTGGGGTCTGGGGAGTCACAGTTGCACCCAGAAATCGCCAAGCAGCGACCTCTGCTGTGACTCCGACCTGCCAGGACAGGGCCGCTCACCCCCACACAGTGTGGATGGACCGATGGCCTTCTTGGGCCTCGAGGAAGGGTCCTGGCTCCATTTGTGTTGCTGAAGTTTGGGAGTAGAAGGAGAATCTGTCTTTGGGTTGGGGGCTGATTGGTTTGCTGTTTCTATGAGGCAAGCAACGGAAACATCTGGGAAATGGATCCTTGACTGGAGGAATTTTCACTATGTATAGGACAAATGAGACCTCAGGGAGCACAGGTGGGATGGGGGCCAGGCAAGTGCACAACTGGGTGATCTGTCCAGGGACAGGCAAAGTGTCTGGCACACAGCAGGTGGGCCCCAAATATTTACTGAAGGATTGCCTCTTTTATGTGTTTCATTAAGAAAACATTTCAAATGTGGACGCTGATTGTCAGATGAGGAAATCAGAAAATTCAGCACACATTCTTCAGGAAATGAAATTGTTTAGGGTGCTACACCAAAAATAACATTAACAAATTCAAAATCGTCAGTTGGTTCCTGAACCAGATAACAAATTAAAAAAAATAATGAAAGCACAATCATAAACTTCCAACCACAATTACTTTCATTGACCTTATTTTGATGGGTGCTGAGGAGATGCTGGTGCTGTGACCATTGAGAGACTTTACAGGTAGAACGAAAGCCAGCAAGGCACATCCAAGTCACTTCCCCAAGGCCACCACACCAGGAAAGCGGTGAGAAAAAGTGGTAGCAAGTTAATTTGAATTGGGTTATTCTTTAGATAGATAATGTAATAGATAGCCTAAGTATCTGCTACAAATCCAGAACATGAAACAAAGGGTATGCAGGAAAAACCCATCTGTCCATCAGTCATGCAATTTCACGACCCACCACCATCCACAAGTGGGCACTGCTATCAGTTTCCCATGTATTCTTCTCGAGACAGTCAATAAATTTAGAATCACAGCTACATAATACTCATGTTACTTTTGTCGTACACAAACAAGAACACATCCTGTACCTGCTCATGTAGCCTTTATTGGGGCATTTTACTTAAGCTGTATAACTACACTTATCCTGGAGATTTTTCTCCAGCAGAAAACCAGAGCTGCCCTTTCTTGTTAATAGCCACTTGCTTTCCAGAGGCAGAATGCCCCGGAGATATTTATCCAGCACCTAGAGATGGATATTTAGGTCGTTTGCAGTATGACTTCAGAACAGAGGTGGCCTCATGTATCTTTTCATGTGAATGGGAAGTGATCTCTCCCGCAGATCTCACTGTATAGGATGAACAGTGGAGGGTGACCCCGTTAGCACGGATCCCTCCAACCCAGCTTCAGAATCCCAGGGCAGCCACTATTTTCTTTCTTTTAATTTTTAAGATTTATTTTAAAGATGTGGGGTATAGTGTAGGGTTAGGTGTACAAATGTTCATTATGCAGGTACCCTTGCTGATGAGGTGTGCCCCCCAACTTCTCCGGGCAGATTCCCACTACTGCCAATCTTGCTTCTCTGTCCCACTCCCAGCAGTTCCCCGCTACTGCCAATCATTTTCTTTCTTTTTTGAAGATAAGAAAGCAGGATTTATTGAAAAGACAGAAAAGCTCCCAGGGCAGGAAGGGACCCCAGGGGGTTGCCACCAATCATTTGGTTATAGTATTATGATAATTGTTCAAGGTCCACTTATGAGTGAGAACATGTGATACTCAATTCCTTGTTTCTGTGAAAGATCACTCAGTATTATAGACTCTAAGTCTATCCAAGTTGCTGTGAAGTTCATGATTTTGTTTTTCTTTATGGCTGTTTAATATTCCTTCGTGTATTTGTACCACATTTTATCTATCCAGTCCTTTTCGATGGGCAGCATGGTTGGTTCCATGTTCTTGCTATTGTGAACAATGCTGCAATAAATATACGTGTGCAGGTATCATTTTTATAGAGTGATTTCAGTTCTTTTGGGTATATTCCCAGTAGGGGGATTGCGGGGTCATATGGAAGGTCGATTTTTAGATCTTTTAGAAATTGCCACACTGTCTTCCACAGAGGCTGTACTAGTTTACACTCCTACCAACGTATAGAAATGTTCCCCTTTTGCCGCATCCTCTCCGGCATCTGTTGTTTCTCGAGTTATTGATGATAGCCATCCTGGGCAGTCACTATTTTCACCTGCCCTCACGCCTGCCCTGCAGAAAGCACCAGTGATCCCTTCCTTGAATGTGAGAATGACTATCACTTGGTAATTCAGCAGTGCATGTGTTGTTCAAAGCATTTTAACCAAATGGAAGGCATTTACTCAGGACTGAAGTATGGTGACCAGCACCATGTGACAGGGCATCGGGAGTGTGGGTTCTTGTCCAAGATGTGCCTTGACAGTCTCTGTGACCTCCAGCTGGCCACGTCCTTCCTTCTCTGCTCTCAGTGTCCTCCTCTGTAAAGTGAGGGGCTGGACAGCCCATCTCCAAGACCCCAAGTTGAAACACCATTCCTAAAGAAATAGAAGGACAAACAGAAGGCCCGGGTGACATGGGAATAGCCCTGAGCCTGTACTTGGACCAGGTGACAAAGATAGTGGGGGTGGGGAGTGCAGGGCTGGGGACACAGGAGAGACCAAGGGGCAGGCTGGAGCGTGGAGCATTCCCTGATCATGCTCTTAGAGATGGGCCCAGTTTTTATTTTCTTTGAAGGCATACTGACTTTTCTTCTTGTGACCCAATTTTAACTAAAGAGAAAGCCCTAGTATCTGACTATTGATGAATATCTGACCTAAGCCGGGAAATCAGAGGTGCCTTGGGGTCCTGGCCCCACTGCTGTAGCCTTGGTTCTGTTACATGAGGCTCTGAGCCTTCTCCTCTCTGGTGGGGTAGTTAACAAGGTTGGTCTCTTGGAGCTGGAGTGGGATGGGCGCTTGGCAGAGCTCTGAGAGGAGCTGCAAATTTCCTTGTGGGTCAAGGCACTTCTTCCTGCAGAAGGAGAAGACGTTCTGTGTTTTGCCACAGATAACCTGCCAGGATTTGGGAGACCTGAATTGTAACCCGGTTCCACCTTTCCTCGCCCCGTATCTTGGTCTCCCCAGTTGAGAATTGGCAGGAGAACTGGTGTTACCCAGCTGGTCTCTCAGGCTTCTCCTAGGTTGGTAAGAGCGCTGGGCGGCTAGGTCTGGGATGCCCTTGAACAAAAACAAGTGTCACTCTCCACCTGGCTGCACGCTTGTTAGACTTGGACTTTAGCTCAGGGCCTGAACCCCACAACAACGGGACAAACAACCTGCAACCCGAACCGTTTGCCCTCCTTCCGCCTACGGTTTGCGCAGGGCCTTGGGCTCACAAGCAAAACAAACTTATTTTGAACACCCGGCTCCCAGCGCGCGGCGCTGTCAATCATTAACCTCCTGGCGTAAGTGGCCGCGGCCGGTGCCCTTTATAAGGCGCGCGCTGTGCCCGGCGAGCATCGGCCACCGCCACCCGCTCAGCGAGCATCGGCCACCGCCACCCACCCGAAGAGCACCGGCTTCTGCCCGCTACCGCGCCCGGAGATGCCTGAGGTCCCGGCTGCCGGCGTCTGGCCGCTCCTGCTCCTGCTGGCTGTCCAGGCCAGTGCGGCCACCCAGCCTTGGCGCTGCTTGCCCTGCTCCCCCGACAAGCTCGCGCTCTGCCCGCCGGTGCCCGCCTCGTGCCGGGAGATCACCCGCTCGGCTGGCTGCGGCTGCTGCCCGGTGTGCGCCCTGCAGCTGGGGGCCTCGTGCGGCGTGGCCACCGCGCGCTGCGCCCGAGGACTCAGCTGCCGCGCGCTGCCCGGGGAAACGCGTCCCCTGCAGGCTCTCACCCGCGGCCGGGGCGCCTGCACGCGAGAGGACTCCTCACCCAGCGCAGGTACCACCGTCCCCCTCCTTCCCAACTCCCCAGTCCCCAGGACAGATAGGCGGGTCTGATGCCCGGCAGGGGCTTGTCCGAGGCCCACAGCCAGAGCTTGCAACCAGAGCGTGTAGCAGGGCAAAGAGCTTGCCAGCCAGCGGAGGCCCACCTTTGTGTGGTCTTGGCAGGCGGTGCCCCGGGAGAAGGGAGAGGCTTCAGGGCACACGCAGCTGAGTGGAGAGTTGGGGCGAGAGCTCTCACTTGGCACGCTCCAGCGACCCAGGCAGTGAGAACGGGCGGAGGCGGGGTGGCTGCCCCCCACTGACCAGCACGTGGGCAGCCCCAGTGTCTGGGACATCCGGGAAAGCCTAAGATGGGGATCCCTCCTGCTGGCCCCCGGGACGTGTTTTGGAATGTCCTTTGTAATATACGTCCTGTGGATACAGTATGTGCTTCCCAGATGTTTACAGAACATAATGTGAGAGTTTAGGCTAAAAACTTCACTTCCATTCATTGCCATAGAAAAACAGTGTTTGATGTGTATGTTGCCCCCTGAGAACTTGACAATCAGGTTCTTTCCTGAATTTAAGCAGCGATTTGTTTGTAGTGGGAAGCAGAGGAAATGCCTCTTTCTCGACTCCAGCCCCCTATCTCCTCATCAGGGCTGGCTGCACGTCCCGTGTGATTCTTGGAGGAATCAGGACTTCCATACCCTGATGGGAATCTGTGTGGGAGCAAGTGTGACCCTTCTAAGGAGGGAACGTGGTTTTCCTGCAGATTCTCTGCCCTTCAGAGTAAATTCAATGGAGTTGATCCTCAGAGGAGATGGATTTCCGCAGGGGGTCCCTTTTAGCTAGCTTTGTCCATGATCCCTTCAACTCTACCTGCAAGACTGTGGTGACTCCGCCTCCTCTTGGAGGGGGTTGCAGAGGTCACTTAGTATGCAGAAAGGCAGGGCCCCCAAGGAGGATGGTTCTTTGGGTCAGGAGAGCTGCATGCTAGCTCCACTTCTAGATAAGGTACTAGTGACATTCCATTTTGTTTTACTTTTGAGTCGGAGTCTCACTCCATTGCCCAGGCTGGAGTGCAGTGACACCCTCACGGCCACCCCAGCATCGATCTGCTGGGGTCCAGTGATTCTTCCACCTCCGCCTTCCAAGTAGCCAGAACTACCAGTGAGCACTACCACATCCGACTAGTTTTTTATTTATTATAGAGACAAGGGCTCGCCAAAGTGCCCAGGCTGTTCTCGAACCTGTGGGCTCAGGCAGTTCCCTCACCTCCACCTCCCAAAGTGCTTGGATGACAGACTGAGCCTCTGAGCCGGTCTGATGTTCCCATTTTAAGGATGGAGAGGCTGGAGTTTCAAGGCTCCCCACTAATGGGGTTAATCATTGACTTCCTTAGGTGTGTTCCTAGCCTCAGCTGATGTGTACGTTGCTCCCCTCTCGTGTTACTTTAGAGGCAAAAACACAGGGCCTCCTTGCCAGACCCCGAAATTCACTGTTGTCCAGGACAGAATGAGTATTACCACTGTGGTATCTCTCTTTCCAGAAATCATCAGAAGTTCATTCAAAAAGAGTCAGCAGAAATCGGGTGAACAAAAATGTGTCCATCTTTATGTCCCAGCTTGGTTTTCAGGAGGGCCAAGGACAGATGCTTTAGAGGGGGGGCTCATGGGTCTGTTTCTTTTCCAGAGGCGAGCACAGAGATGACCGAGGAGCAGTTCCTGGAGAATTTCCACCTGATGACCCCTTCCAGTGAGGACCAGCCCAACTTTGGGAATGTCATCAAGGCCTATTGGAGCATGAAGTCTCGTGGGACCAGTGACTTCAAACAGTGGAAGGTGAGGCCCAGCGGGTGGATGGCGGGAGCTCTCCTGTTGGAGGCTGTAGCCTGCGTCAGCTGTGTCAAGCAGGCCTGGTCTGCTTCTTCGTGGTTCTGATACCCTAGAAAGAAACCATTTTTTCCCCCTGAAGCCAGATAGACATTTCTCACCTTAGCCTTGTCGAGCTGTTAGCACAAGGACTTTCAGGAGAGAAACTCATTGGATGCAAGGAAAATGCAAGTCCAGATGTGTGCTGTTAGGCAGGTTACTACTTCATATCTCTGGGCTCTTTTCTGCAATATGGGGGTCAGCACAAGGGCCTAACAAACCCACCACCCTTGTATCATCTGCCCCTTTCAAAAAAATGAAATTTGCTATTTTAATTATTTTGAAGCATAGGCTTGTAGCATCAAGTATATTCACATTATTCTGTAACCATCACCAATATTAGCTTTCAGAACTTTATCTTTCCATACTGAAACTCAACCCATTAAACACCAACTCCCCTTCTATCTAAATTAACGTGTGCTTTTAATTCTACCACTTGAGGGCGGCAGAGAATCAAAGTTGGAGCGATTTGAGTTGCTTGGCCGGGGGTGGGCGATGGGCGGTGGGGGGGGGGAGGGTGCAGGGGGGGGTTGGGGGGAAAGAAAACCACCCAGCAAAATAGAGGATGAATCTATTTTCTGGACACTTCACAATTTTATTTGGAAATGATACAAATGGAGGAAAGTTAAGTCTTATCCCAAATTATCCAAATGAGTGCCTTCATCCTCACTTGATTTGGTTTGTGCAAAATAACCTTGTGATTGCGGAGGAAAGTTGCTCAAAATCTGGAAATCTCGGCTGCTGAATTCTTCATTCAAGCAGCTGTGCCCACTTTTCAACCCATCAGCTGGTGCCAAAAATATTCAGCAGGGGACAGGAGGAGTTGGGAAGAGTTTTGTGGTGTGGGCGAGGCTCTTGCCAGGGCAGGTCTCCGTGCAGGTGTTGAGAGACTGTTCATGGAGGCAGAGAATGGTCTTCTCATCCTTTATCTTAACAACTCAAGGCAGAGACTAACCACAGGAAAACAACATTCAGATGGGGCACATCCCGTGACACCTGGTCCCAGGCCCCCACGGCCAGGTTGTGGGGCTGTTCCTCTTCCTGTCCTCAGCTCAGACAAATCTTCATCCAACAATCATCGTCTAGGCCAGGGGCCCCCAACCCCTAGGCCATGGACCGGTACTAGTCCGTGGCCTGTCAGGAACTGGGCAGCACAGCAGGAGATGAGTGGCGAATCAGCAAGCAAAGCTTCATCTGTATTCATATCTGCTCCATTGCTTGCATTACTGCCTGTGCTCCAACCCCTTGTCAGATGAGTGGCAGGGTTAGATTCTCAGAGGAGCACAAATGCTGTTGTGCACTGCACTTGCAAGGGATCTAGGTTGCACGCTCCTTAGGAGAATCTAATGCTTGATGATCGGAGGTGGAGCTGAGGCAGTGAAGCTCATGCTGGGAAGTGACTGCAAATACAGATCGACATTGGCAGTGACGCTTGACTCCACAGAGACCATCATAAGTCAGTTGCTGCAGACTCATATCAAAACCCTATCAGTGAGCAGCAAATGAGTTGGTATACTTCAATTGTACCGCTGCATCTGGTGGTAGGCTTTAAGTCAGGATCTGAAACTTATTTCAGTTCGTGTATGGCTTGCCCATTATTTTATTTACCACTTCTGTTCATGCCTCTTTTTTTAAAAATGGTGAGTCATATAATTATTTTGTAATATATTGCAATGTGATAACAATAGAAATAAAGTACACAATGAATGTTATCTTCCACAAAACTGGTCCCTCATACCAAAGAGGTTGGGGACCACCAGTCTAGGCTGATAATCCACTTTCTCTTGTCATTTAACCTAATGTCGAATTACCCTTTTAGGAACCCTGCCGGAAGGATCTCTACCAAGTGCTAGAGAAATTATCCAAGGAGCAAGAGGAGGAAGGAAAAGAAATTCAAACATTTTATCTGCCAAACTGCAACAAGAATGGATTTTATAACAGCAAACAGGTAGGTGGCCTTGCTGATGTGTGTCTTCCTAGCCCCCGTCCCTGCAAAGCCACAGTCTTCCACAGTGAAGACTGTCATGTCCTAACTAGATACCCAAACTTATCGTATTAAGCAAGATGCACCCCTCTGGGAACCAGGACTAGCTAGCCCAAGACAGCCTGATGAACAGGTCAGGGGAGGAAAACTCACACTGGACAAGGGCACCTAGGGCTATGTCACTAGGCAAACTCACGGAGGTGGAGAACTTTCACAGTCTCCTAACATTTGGGATCTCGATTTCCTCATCTATAACAAGGGAGGAGAGAAAAAAACAACATAGAAAAGCAAGTACTTGTTTGGATATCTGTTACTTTTTTCTTGCCTTACAAAGGAAAGGAACTCCACAGTAAGATACAACAGCATTTTTGTGGTTTGTCAAATAACAAGCGAGATCAAACAAAGCAAGATGTAATTTTGAGGCATGCATTAGGTCTCAGTGAAGCACAGGTTCTTTGGATTTTATTGGGGGAAAATAAGAACTAGTCACTGCTTTATAACAGACAAGGAATAGCTGGGCACATACAGACATATTCCTTCTGGCCTGGGCTGCTCTGACACAGGGGCAGACAGTTTTTGCACACACTGTACCGTTTAGCACATGGAAGACGCTATTATCTCATGTGTCACTTGGCCCCTGTCTTCATTTTATGACGAGAACTGGAGTGGGTGTTAAATCTGCCCTATCTCAGGCAGCTGGTGGCATGGCCCTGGCTCTCAGCTCAGCTCCGTAGCACTCAGTTGCACTGAGAGAAGGGTCAGCCATTGCACCACCTTCCCTGTCAGCTCCTCGTTGCTGCTCTTGACCTTGGTCTTGTCTTTGCAGTGTGAGACGTCCATGAGCGGAGAGGTAGGGCGTTGCTGGTGTGTCTACCCTTGGAATGGGGAGAAGATCCCAGGGTCTCCGGAGGCCAGAGGGAATATCAACTGCGATCAATACTCCAAGTGACAAAGCTGAAAACGGATACAACCATGTTGCTTCACATGAAATATTTAAGTATATAGCATATTTATACTCTAGAACACATACACATTTTATATATATGTATATGTATATATAGAGAGAACACTTTTTATACTCTGCATATTACTTGATATAAAAAAATGTTAGTTTATTTATTCACTGTAAGTTTATTTTTTTTTTCTGCACAGCAACTTGTTCTGTGTTCATTTGTATATCATGAAACACTTCTCATGATGCTGTGATCAATACTTGTATTTCAACTCTTCCAAAGTTTGTGCTTCTGTTTTGAAAGAGCATGGAGAAACACTGCCTAGAAAATGCAAAATCAGACAGGAAGCAGTGATTTTTCAGGTGGCTCGAAGGACAGTTTAAATCATATATTCCACAGATCCAGGTCTGATGTAACTTTTCAGGGAAAGTTAAAATGTTGCATTTGTAAAGTTACATGTGGTGATGTTGCTACCTGTTGAAATGTTATATTGCTAAACATGTGTACGGAACAGAAGCATACTTGGAATAAATATTTCACATGGAAACCTTGTCATCGCTGTGGACACTTATTGAAAGAGATCGTCTTTGTTCCTGGAATCCCTTGGTCCTTCATCCTCACCTTCCTGGTGAAGTTTTGTGCTTTTGCGATATCCAGATGGTGTTTCAGTCTGCAGAGCTCCTTGTCGCGACTGCCCCAGGTTTTGCTCTGATTGCCCCAAGATTTCCAGTGGTACTGGGACCTCCTGCTCTGCCTGGGCCAGGCTGAGCATCCCCGTCCCACCTGTCAATTAGCCTGCATCTTCCCCAGGGTCCTTAGTCTCATCTCAACTCGGTTTGGTCGGTCCCTTCCCTTCAACTTAGAAATAGGTCAGGGGTTCTTCCTTCCTACACGCAAGCCAGAAACCTTTCCTTGGTTTCACTCCCTAACGTTTTCCTCTCTCTCCCTCCCTCTCAGCCTTCTTCCTCCACAGGGCTCCCGGCATCCTCTTGTCACTTCTGTTTCCACAATTGAGAGTTGATCACAGTGGTCTTCTCTCCTTAGAGTTCTTCCTTAAAACTGTGCCCGCTTGGCTTGCCCGATGCTGCCCCTCCTGACTCTTGACTATCTATTCCACACCTTTTCTGGCACCTCGTCCATCTCAGAGGATCCTGGCCTCTTAGCCGCCTCCAGTCTTGCCTCCTGGACTCTGCCTATTGGACTCTTGCCTCCTGGACTCTGCCTTAGGGAAAGTCCGAGCCTCTCCTCACCCCGGGCAGACCTCTCAGGAGACCTGGAATTCGTGGCTGCGTCTCTCATCTTACACACCCGAGTGTGGCAGTGCTGGTGGTCTCCCTGCTATTCTGACTTTTCCATGGAGGCCCCAGCTCACTTTCTTGGGTCTCTGCCTAACCCTCCAACCCAACTGCCAGGCTGCCATCCTCTCTGCTCTGCCCTCAAGACTGAGCTGTGAACTCAGCGTTCAGACTAATCATTTCAAGCACAGAGTTCAGCCCAATGTGGGACAGATCGAGAGAGCCAGGTATCAGGACATGTGTTCTCAAGCTTCTGGGCGCAAGCAGTTCTCCTGCCTTGGCCTCCCAAACTGCTTGGCTATTGTGTTCAATCTTGGAGATGTGTTAATTTGCTCGGACAATGAAACCAAATGCAGCTGCAGTTAGAGTCTCCACCTGGCTAAACTTGCAATGATTTACTGTCACTCTCCAAGATCCATCTCCATAGATCAACTAGTAGAGTTCAGTGGGGGTTGTGTGGTGGGAATAACCACCCATGCATCTTTCATGTTCTTGAGGGTGGTGCTAGTCTGGACAATCCTTCCAAGAATGGGATCTTGCTTCTGATTTACTATTTTCCTAGGTAGAGGTAGTTCTAGTGGCTTCCAATTGGACTTTTTTTCCCCCACACTAGCCTTTGCTCCAGAGTTTGGAGAACCAACATAGAGACTCTGCCAGCTACGAAGTAGGTCTGTTTCAATCGTGTGTCCTGAAACTGGGAAAATGAGCATGAGATGACTGTAGGAACCCACTGGACCCACTGTGAGATGGGCCTGAGCTAAAACTCCCTAATCGATTGGCCTCCATAAGCCCCTCCTATGATTTCTGAATCACAGAGACCTTTCAGGTTTCCTAGAATCAATGTTAGTTCAGAACCAGCGTCCAGCAGTCCCTGAAAGTTCTGATTATTTCCTTTTCCCCAGTGCATAGTTAACTGGTAAAAGCTGTGGGTCTCTTTGGAGAAGACAAGGAGAAAGATGAACAATATACATATTTTGGTAGTGTATTGACTTTATCAAAGGAACTTGACCTTCTCTTCATTCAAGGGGTTCTGGGCCTACAGACGGGCTCAAGTCTGAAAACTGACTGAAAGGCCATGACTCTGTTTTTACCACTCACGGTAGACCTTTGTTCACTTGATCTAGAACTTTTCTGCTTATATATATCAAGTAAGAACTTAGTAGTTTTCTTATCTATTTCTCTTCTAGGAACACCATGATTAACCAGCCACTGTCATAGCTCTGCACAAGTCAGAATGTTCTGATCACTGCTTTGACTCTACTGTCCATTACAGTAACTATGTCCACCTTGTGTTTGGCAGTTGGGTGCTGCCCCTTGGCCCCTACCACCCTGAGATCCAACTACTCTCATTGCATTTAGGTTTCCCAGTTCAGCATTGCAGCTCCCACCGTACAGAGAGGAGTGATCATAGAGCTCTTCCAGGATGCTGAGGCTTCCCTCACAAATGTATTTCTCACAGTCATGGTGACAAGTTGTGTCCTTTGGGCCAGCCCATAGTGAATATGTCTTAAATGACAAATTTTGTCGAACACTTCCATGTCTTTAAGCCTTTACATTCCTTTCTCTCACCAAATCATAGCGAACCTTGCAGTCCAAGTTCACTTTCCAAAGATGGGCCACCTTTTGGTACATGTTTTAACCAATCAATCAAACTGTTGAAGCTCTTTTTAACTTCCTGAGCTGCAGCATTAAATGCAGAATCAGTACGCTCATATCAATAAATTCAGCCTGATTACATTTTATGTTCCTTCCACTATTATTCCAAAAATTCCATATCCATTCCCACACATATTCTCTGGATTTCTGTCTGTATAATTTAGAAAACTTAAGTAGTTCTTTTGGGGTGTAGCACACTTCCTCATGGGTCGCACTTTGCACCACACTTTTAGGTCTAGGAGCAAAAAGAGGTGGCAGCTGCCCCATGGAAGGCTGCTATAGTTCCCTCAGGCAATGCAGGATTACTCCCCTCAGATGCAGGGTGAGAGGCTGCTTCTACCAGCAAAAAACAAAAACAGCAAAAAATGAAAATACAAATAAAGAAGCAACCTTAGTAGAATGTCTCCAGCTTCATCAGGTTCTTCACATACATCCCCATTTCAGCTTTCAGAATCCTATTCCTTCTTAACTAATGCCCTCACTTTAACAGTAAACACTTTGGAAGCGGAGGTTGGGGGGGTTAATTTTCACTGTAAGTCAGCCATTCACTGGGTCTGGCTTTTAGCAATCTCAGTCCTGAGGCTACAGGAGACAAAAGACACTTTCAGGGTAGAAATCTAAGCTTTCAGGTCACTTGTGTGTTGCTTGAACTGGAAATTTGAATTCCTGAGCTCATTCTTTTATTTCCTCACATTATCTGCTTAATTCAGAGCAGTCAGCCAATGTAATTATGCTCATTACTTAAAGAAGAATGTGTGAAGGTATCATCATGGTCACCCAGATCCTTGCCTCTTACAAGTGTTTGATTAGGAATATCCAATGATAACATTTTGTGGATTTCTACTGCTACATCATGCCATGGACTGTCAGTACTCTCTTTATTACTAAAAGTAGAGTTTTTAGGTGCCTTTAAATCTAATCAAAATAGGTAACCCATTACAGAAATGCCAGAAAAAATCATGCTTAAGATTTAGTTTCTTTAAAATCATCCCAAGTACAAAAATCTGTTTTAGTCAGAATTTTCCAGAGAAACAGAACCAATAGGATGTGTGTATATAAAGATTTACTTTTAAAAGGTAAATGTGATTTACTTTTTTCAGGTTTATGCAATTATGTAGACTAGAATGTCCAAAATCTGCGGAGTAGTTTGGCAGGCTGGAAGCCCAATGAGCAATTAATGCTGCAGTTCAAGCCTGAGGGCAGTTTGCTGCCAAAATCCTTTTTACTTAGAGGAGATCAGTCTTTTATTCTGTCTGGGCCTTCAGTTCATTGGAGGATGCCCACTCATCTTTCTTACTCAAAGTCCGCCAATTTAAATGTTAATCTCATCCAGAAATACGCTCACAAAAGCGTTCAGAATAATGCTTGATCACATATTTGTCATTGTAGTGCTGCCAAGTTGACACATAAAATTAACCACCACGACCAGTTAAAAAATTTACAAAATGAGTATAATCGGTATGTAAGAGAGGATATAAAACGCTCAATTAAAACTACAGATGGCAGAAAAGCAGAGGCAAAGAAACAAAGAATAATTCAATGAATGGAAAACATTTATGGGTGTAGTTGGTTTTAATAAAATATGTTCACAATTGCATTAAATAATCTAGATGTACCAAATAAAAGACAATCATGTCATCATGATTAAAAAAAATCTATATGCTGCTTGTAAGAATTGTACTTTAAAAGTAATGACTTAGGTAGGTTAAAATTAAAGAGATGAAGAAATATATGCCATGTTAACACTAATTTTAAAAAGCAGGATTAGCTATATTAATTTTACACAAAACAAATGTCAGAACAAAGACAATTATAAGCAATAAAGTGAGGCATTAAAGCAAAAACAGGAGTTAATTATGCAAAAAGACACCACAGTCTTTAACATGCGTGTGCCTAGCAACAAAACATCAAAATATATGAGGCCAAAACAGGTAGAACTGCAAAAACAAATAGATGAATTCACTATCATAGATGGAATTGTTAACACACTTCTATCAAAAATGAATAAATCCAGCAGGCAGGAAATCAGTAAGAATGTTGTTGACCTCAATCAAGGAAATAATGGACATCTTTAGACGATTTTATCTAACAACAGCATAACATACATTCTTCTCAAGCTCACAAGGAACATTCATTACAGACCACATTCTCGGCCATGAAATATACCTTAAGACATTTAGAAAACCAGAAATGATATTTTTGTTTGCTCTCAGGTCAAAAAAATGAAATTAAACTAGAAACTCATAACAGAAATGTAGTTGGAAAATCATAAAAATATTTGGAGATCAAATGTTTTTTGAACTTTATATTTCCTTTTATTATTTTCTATTTATTTATTTATTTTTGAGTTGTGGGGTACATGTGAGGATTTATTGTATAAGCAAATTGTGTGCAGGTGAGGCATGGGCTTATAATGAGACTTCTCTTCCCCTGGTAGTGGTCATGGTACCCAATGAGTGGTTGTGTGGCCCTTATCCGCCCTCCTTCTCTTCCTCCTTTGCAGTGCCCAGCATTTGTTTTCTTATTTTTGTGCTCATGTGCCCAAGGTATAGGGCCCACTTATGAGTGAGAACATGTGGTATTCAATTCTTTGTTTCTGTGATAGTTCACTTAGGATGATAGTTTCCAACTGTATCTATGTTGCTGCAAAGGACATGATTTTGTTCTTCCTTATGGCTGTGTAGTATTCCATCAAATACATATACCACATTTTCTTTATCCAATCCACTTTCAGTGGACATCTGGGTTGGTTTCATGTTTTTGCCATTGTGACTAGTGTTGCAGTTGTCTTTTTGGTAGAGTGATTTATGTTCTCCTAGGTATACTCCCAAAAATTGGATTGCTGGATCTTATGGCAGTTCAATTTTTAGTTCTTTGTGAAAATGCCATGTTACTTTATATTCCCGCCAACAGTGTAGAGGGGTTTCCTTTTCTCTGCAGCCTTGCCAACACCTGTTGGTTTTTGACTATTTAATAATAACCATACTGACTGGTGTTAGGTGATATCTCATTGGAGTTTTGATTTGTATTTCTCTAATTATTAGTGAATCTGAACATTTTTTCAGATGTTTGTTGGCTGCTTGAACATTTTCCTTTGAGAAATGTCTGTTCATGTCCTTTGTACACTTTTTGATGGGTCATTTTTATTTCTGTCAATTTGCTTGAGTTCGTTGTAGATCTTGGATGTCAGGCTTTTGTCGAATATATAGCTTGTGAATATTTTTTCCCATTCTGTGAATTGTTTCTTTGTTCTCATGGTTTCTCTTGCTGTGCAAAAACTTTTTAGCTTGATTAGGCTCCACCTGTCAATTTTGGATTTTGCTGCATTTGCTTTTGAACAACACGCTTTTAAATACACATGGATTAAGAAAGAAGTCTCAAGATAAATTAAAAAATATTTTAGCTAAATGAAAAATAAAATACAAAGTGCTTAGGGGGAAATTTATAACATTAAATACATGCAGAGAATAAGAAAAATCTGAACTCATTCATTTAAGCTTTCACCTTAGGAAAATAGAGGATGAAGAGTAATTTAAGCCTAAAGTAAGCACAAAGAATGAAGTAATAAAGCAAAAATCAATAAAGCCAAAGTCAGAAAAACAATAGGGAGAATCAATAAAACCAAATCTGATTATTGGAAAAGATCGACACAATTGATAAATGAGTAGCTAGACTAACCAAGGCAGAGGAAAGGCATAATTTACCAGTATCAGAAATGAAAGAGGACCCATCAGTTCTAGTTCCATGAGCATTATAAAAGGAATACTATAAAAACCCTATACCCACAAATTTGATAATATAGACATAATGGACTAATTCCTTAAAAACTCAAACTACCAAAATTTACACAAGGACAAATACATTTATAAGTAAAAAGATACATATCTAAATTAAATCTATAATTAATATTCTTCCAAATTTAAATCACCAAGCCCAAGTTGTTTCACTGGTAAACTCTACCAAACATTTAAGGGAGAAATCATACAAACTCTCCACAATCCCTTTCTAGAAATATATGCAAATGAACACTTTTTTTTTGAGTTGGAGTCTCACGCTGTCACTCAGACTGGAGTGCAGTGGCCGCTCCCGGCCACCGCAGCCTCGCCTGCTGGGCTCCGGTGATCCGAGTAGCTGGAACTACAGGCGCGCGCTACCACGCCTGGCTAATTTTTTGATTTATTGTAGAGATGAGGTCTCGCCAAGTTGCCCAGGCGGGTATCGAACCCGCGGGTTCAGGCAATCCACTCACCTCAGCCTCCCAAAGGCGCGGGATTACAGGTTGAACCACCGAGCCCAGCTCAAATGAGCACTTTCTAACACATTTTACAAGGCCAGCATTATTATAATACCCAAACTGGATGGAGACTTTAAAAGAAATGAAAACTACAGACCAATACATCTCATGAATATAGATGCAAAAATCCTCAATAACATTAAAAATCAACCCAATAAAGTATAAAGAGAATACTACACCACCATGATATAATGCTAAGATCCAGGTTACAGTAAGATTGCTAGTGGTCTTACCTTGGTTCTGTTGTGGGAAAACAACAGGCTGAAAAACGTTCAGATTTTAGCTTTGGGTGTATTTTCCCTCCTTCCTTCCTGGTCTTCTCCCACCTTCTTTTCTTATATAAAAACTGTTTCTTTAGTTTCAGACTTTTCAACGGAGAAAATACATTTATGATAAAAAAAAAATTTCTCATAGACAGGTCTTACATAGATCTCTATTATATATGAGTATTGGTATTTGAAAATGTCATTACAAGAAGAAAAATCTTCAGAAAACACAATTAATTTTGTGACTCCTTAAAAGAGCAAAAGACCAAAAGGGGATCAATATAGTCAACCAAGAACTATTTTATTTATGTATTTATTTTATTTTTTATGGAATTATCCTAATTTTATTAAACATACTAAAATGGTGAAAATATTTATCATTGGGTGATGGACTGTGGATAGTTTTACTTTTTTTAATTTAAAATTTTTTATTTCAAAATTGTGGGGTGCAATTCAGGGTTTGGTATACAAATATTCATTGTGAAGTTACCCTTGTTGATGAGGTGTGCCCCCGCTTCCCCAGGCAGATTCCTACTACTACCAGTCCCACCTCCCTGGTCCCCCACTCTCCCGTAGTTTCCTGCTACTGTCAATCCTTTTCTTATAGTATTATAATAATTATTCAAGGTCCTCTTATGAGTGAGAACATGTAATACTCAGTTCTTTGTTTCTGTGAAAGATCACTCAATATTATAGACTCTAGGTCCATCTAGGTTTCTGCAAAGTTCATGATTTTGTTCTTCTTTATGGCTGCACAATATTCCATTGTGTATATGTACCACATTTTTTTATCCAGTCCCTTTTTGATGGGCAGCACGGTTGGTTCCATGTTCTTGCTATTGTGAACAACGCGGCGATAAACATACGTGTGCAGGTATCTTTTTTTATAGAGAGATTTGAGTTTCTCTGGGTATATTCCCAGTAGGGGGATTGTGGGGTCATATGGAAGGTCAATTTTTAGAACCTTTAGGAATCGCCACACTGTCTTCCACAGAGGCTGTACTAGTTTACACTCCCACCAACAGTGTAGAAGTGTTCCCTTTTCTCCACATCCTCTCCAGCATCTGCTATTTTTTGAGTTATTGATGATAGTCCTTCTGACTGGAGTTCGGTGGTATCTCAATGCAGTTTTAATTTGCATTTCTTTGATGACTAGTGAGGTTGAACATTTTGTCATATATCTGTTGGCTGCTTGTGCGTCTTCTTTTGAGAACTGTCTATTCCTATCTTTTTCCCACTATGTAATGGAGTTGTTTGTTTGGGTTTTTTTTGGCATGTTTGAGTTCCTTGTCAATCCTAGATGTCAGACATGGAGTTGGTAAATATTTTTTCCCAGTCTGTGGGCAGTCTCCCTGTTCTCTTGATGGGTTCTTTGGCTTTGCAGAAGCTTGTCAGTTTGATGAGGTCCCAGTTGTCTATCTTATCTCTTATGGCATGGGTACTTGGGGTTTTTATCAGGAATTGGTAGCCAGTTCCAATTTCCATAAGGGTGTCTCCTGCATTTTCTAAGGTTCTTATAGTTTGAGGTTTTACATTTAGGTCTCTGATAGACTGTGAATAGTTTTTTTTCTTTCACTTTTCTTCCAAATTTTCTAGAATAAGCCTGTCCCTTTGATCATTGAAAGCATAGCAAAAAATGATAAAAAGAATTCAAGGTGATTTGCTGTAATCATACATTCTCACCCAAGATTCCAGAGGAAGGATCAGTTCTTTAACATGTCTTTCAGAATAACAGTGCAGACTGTCATGCGTGCAAGATGTAAGGGAAATCAGCCTGTGCTAATTATTAGCTATATAATCTTGAAGTTAACGTCTCTGAATATGTTTTTTTTTCCTATTAGATGAGGGAGTTAAGTTAAATAGTCTTTACAATTTCTTAAAGCACTAAATTTTATAGTTTTTTTAAGTACAAATGAAATCAGGCAAAGGAATATAAAATAAATATATTAAATTCTTCCTGCTTTAGTTATATTTTCAAGGGCATTTAGGGAGGGTGGGTTTTTAAAATTAGGTCTCAACTATCTGGTAATATGATAATAACAAACAGCCATTTAAACTTTGTTTAGCTGTATCATTTTTTTTTTTTAACAGCTCACTTTAACTTACCCTCTAACCTTTAGCTAAGGACAGAATCAGTTTTCCAGAGATAGCGATTGATAATTGTCTTACAACATTCTCCCAAGTTTACTTTGTTCCGTTTACTTTTCTATTCCAAGTTTGTTTTTTAGCCATAAAGAACCAGGATGACCTAATCTATTGTAAACAGCCTTTCGTGACCTACATGATAGAAACAGACCCCATCACCATGGCCACAGTCATATAACTAACCCACCTGTCTGCCTGTTGTCCATCATCTGACATCAGAACCTGTGCTTACCTGCCCCTTTGTGATGATGTAAAAAGACCATCACCCAATCACCTTAATGACCTGCCCCCACCAAAGGAAAGGTTTAAAAAGCATTCAACCTCAAGCAGCTGCGGTCATTTTTCCTTAAGCTTTGGCCCCCTCCCATACCTTGGGGGGGTGAGTCTCCTCTTTCTCACTGTCTCTAATCAACTTTATAAATAAACTATATTTTCTAATCTAATTATTGTGCAATTTTTTCATCTCTCCCATGCCACCAGCTCATCACAGTGGCCCACTGCCTAACAGTCCTCCCCGACCTAACGTTTTTAAAGACCTCACACTCCTGTTACATTGTACTTAAGAATACTTGACCAAATAGCTTTTAAAAAAATCTTAGTAGGGCAACCTCCTCGGGTCCCCTCCCACTGTGGGAGATTTTCTGTCCTATTAATAAATCCTGCTTTTAAAAAAATCATAGTAAAATTTAGAGACTCGTATATAGTGATAAAATTTTTAAAATAGTGAAACTCAGAGACTCACATTAGCAATTCTCCCTATGGCCCTCAAGGGAAAACTTTCAACTCTACCATTGCTCTGCTCCCCTTAATACTTCCTTGGTTGCCCCAGGCAGCATGTGTACTCACACCTTGCCTCTGTCTTACTGCTTCTTTGGCCATGACAAAAGACTTTGCACCATTTATGTTGTGATCTGTGTATTCCAGGAGAGGACACTCACAGGGACTACAAAGTGAGTTGTGTCCCCAGCATGGTACAGCGGCTGAATACTGCCCCTGAGTGGGAAAAATGCTGTCAACTTCAGCCCTTCTACCTGAACTGGGCCTGAAAAAGAGAATGGACAGACACCGGCTTGGTCTGAGAAAAACGGTTTGAGTTGGAGACACTTTTCTGATTGGCTCCCCTTCATCTAGGTACTGCTGGAGCAAAGGACTGACAGCAGAGGTGTAAACCAAGATGCCCCGGGAAATCCAAGAGAAATAGTATAGACTATACTTGCAGCACCTTGAAATATGTGGGAGCTTCTGAGAGTGACAGCCGTTCTAAATTGTCCAGAGAGGATGGGGCACCAACATTTAGTCTGAAAAATTCTGTCTTCTCAATGTCATTACTCTGGCATCCTATGAAAATGGTATGGTGTCAGGAAGTGCTCACATACGTAAGCTGAAACATTAAAGAAAAGACCCATTCTCTCCTTGAAAGGAAACCTCGCCCCCTCAGTGAAACATACCAACCTTTCTTCCTGCTTTGGTATTTTTCACCCAGCCCTCAGCAGTCCTGCACCCTGACCTTGGATTTTTCCTACATAATATTCTACTTGACCATCTCCCTCTCTCTTGAAAGTTAGGTTGCCAAACCTGAACACTTGGCTCCCTAACTAGTTTCTTCCCCAAACTTCCACACTTTGTGTCTCCAGCATAACCTTTCCTCTGTGCAAAAGATGTTGAAGTATGGTATTGCTTTACAAGGCAGTAAGTAAGATGGACAGACGTTGGCAGGTTTTGGGACTAGGTAAACATGTTCAAATCCAGAGCTATTCATACATCATGGCTATAGAGAGAGCAAGAAATTATCCACGGTATGGTCCTGGTCCCCGATCTTACTCTTTCCTTGTCTCCTTCTGTTCTAAAACTAAGACCAAATCTTATTGATTTTGCTCTTTAATGACTTTTGCTTGGTCTTTTTATTACTCTGATTTAAACTTTTGCCATGTTATGCCTGAACTTTTGCAGGAGTTCCTACTTGGTTTGCTCCATACTTACCTGAATCCAATCCATCACTTATGTATGCGTGCATGCGTGTATATGTGCATTCACTGAAAAAAAAAAAATTTATGGAACACTGCCATACCAGAGGTGCTAGGGAGGTAACACCACCAAACAGGGAAGAATCTTTCTCTAAAGGATTTGGTAACTGTTGGGACAGAGGTGGGAAGATAACAGCAACAACAACAACAACAAAAATAAGTCAAATTATTAAAAATATAATGAGATAGTGCTGGGGTTGTCAGAGGACTGAGAAACCACTCTGTATGGAGTGAATAAAAGAGGACCTCTCAAAGGAGTGACTTCTGGGCCATGACTTTGAACAGTGGACAGATAGGGGGGTTCACCTGAACGAGGCAGAGGAGGCACTAGTCTCAACAAAGATAAATACAAGAGTCAGAGGACACAGTGCACATGCAGAAGTTGGTAAGTTGTTTTGAGTAGTGAGAATGCAGGATTTGTTTATGGACACAAGCAAGAGATGAGATGTACTTGTTTTCACTATGGGCTGTAAGTGTCAGGTTCAGAGTTTTGATTTATTTGAGAGGAAATGGGGATACTTTTAAGATTTGGGTGCCAGTATGACGATGTTCTACCAACCTGCTCCCCAGTGAGACTGGTGAAAATTATTAAAAAACAAAACTACTCAGAGTCCTAAAATGGTCCTAAAGGCAGACAACAAATGAGAAAGCATCTATCCAAGTATATCTGTGAAAATTTCATAAGATAGTTAAGAGTCTGTAGTACATGAGCCCAAATCCCGCCCTTCCTTTGCCTCCTAGCTCAACGGGTGGAGACTATTTTCTAGACTGGTGCAGCTAAGAACACAGATTCTCTTCCCAAGCTCACAATCAGTGGGCTGTCTTCCCAGGAGGGGCTGGACTTCAGTGCTTCACATTTTGCCCTGAGGTACCTGTTGCTAAGCTCCAGGCAAGTGCAGTGGAGAGGTAGGGGCTACCTTCTATAGCCCAAGTCCCATTCATGGAATGGAGTCTCCCTACAGCTTGGATGCGGTATGCTAATAATACTGGGGTTCTGATTTCCCTTGCCCTGGCTCTGGCTTCACACCAAAAGAGGCCAGCCAAAGGATTGATCTCATTACCCCTACCCTCCAGCGAGTGCTTGGCCTCAGAGCAGGAGAATCATTGAGACAGAAGACTATCCTTTTTCCTCACCCCAGCTTCAGAGCCCTGACTCAGAGATATTGCCTGAAGAGAAATACAGGACATAAAACAGCCCCTTTCTCTTCTCATAGGAACTGACTTCATTTGCAACAGAGACTGAGGAAGTTGACATCTAAGAACACTCTTGAGAACAGTGGAGGTTGTTCCATCAGGCAATTGGGAGGAGATCTGTAGATGTAATTGACAATACAATCTAGACGAAAGCCCAACTAGCTTGCAGAAAAGAACTGAGCAGAGGGGAGCTCTCCTGAGACCTCTCCTGGACAAATATCAACTCTGTCTTCAGAAACTTTTCCTTCAAATGAACCATGGCATTGTTAAATATAATAGAGCTATCCATTGGAAACTAGTGGAGTTTAATAGCTGGGCATAGTCAGGAAAAGAGGAAGGGAGCCCTGCCACTACCACCACTGCTACTGTCAACCCAGGGTAACTATGGGCATATGTACAGCTGCACCCTCCTGAGAAGGAACATTGGAAACTGAACCCTGGTGGTGGTGGGAGGGAATAGTATTCACTAAAATAATCCAGCCAGTCACTAAGAAACAAACAATAAATTAATAGTAACAAGCCCTGCAGAAAGAGGGACCAGAACACCAAATTGTTACAACATATCATTTAAAATATTCAATTCCAACAAAAATTATGAGAATGCAAATCAATAGAACCTTTACACCTGAAAAAAAGCGCAAATATAAGATTTAACAAAAATAGATTCTACAGTGTGCAATCTACTAAAATATGTTCACAGAGCTAAAGGAAAGCATGACTAAAGTAGTAATGAAAGGCATGATGGTTTAACATCAAACAGGGAATATCAATACAGAGAAATGTTTTAAAAAGAACCAAATGGAGATTCTGGAATTGCAAAGTACAACTGAAATTTTAAAAAAATCACTAAATGGGTCTCACAGTAGATTTGAATGTGCAGAACAAAAAATTAGTGAACTTGGAGATAGCTCAATAGAAAAGGAGTGAACACTTTCCAACTCATTTTATGAGACTAGATATTAAAACCAGATATCAAAACCACACAATGACATCACAAGAAAACTATAGATCAATATCTCTTATGAATGAATATGAATTCAAAAAGTATTCAACAAAATGTGATCAACTTGAATCCAGCAACGTATCAAAAGAATCACATTCCATGATCAGTGGGATTTATTTCAAGAATGCAAGATTATTTTAACATCTGAAAATTAATTAATGTAATAAATCATAGAGAAAACCTTCAAATTACACAGTCATCTCAATGGAGGCAAAAAAAAAAAAAAAAAACATTTATAAGGCCACATACCCTTTTGTGAAAAAAAAATTAAGAAATTAGGAATAGAAGGGGATTTCCTCAGGCTGATGAAAGACATCCAGAAAAAACCCACAGCTGGCATTATATTTAATAATGAAGGATTGTAAGCTTTTAACCTAAGGTCAGGACTAAGACAAAGATGTCTGTTCTTGCCACTTCTATTGAACATCATACTGGAGGTTATATCTAAGTAACTTAGGCAAGAAAGAGAAATAAAGGGACTTCAAATTGGAAAGAAAGAAGTAAAAGCATCTCTATTTGAAGATGACACGATCTGCTGTTCCTTAAGAATACACCAAGAGTTCATTAGAACTATTAATACAGCAGTACAGCAGTATTACAGAATACAAGATCAAGATGCAAAAATAGTTGCATTTCTATATGTTTGCAATAAACAATTCAAAAATAAAATTAACCAGTGTGATTCACAATAACATGGCAAAGAATAAAATATCTAGAAATACATCAAACAAAAGAAGCATAAAATTTATACTCTGAAAGCTACAAAATATTGTTAAAAGAAATTAAAGACCTAAATAAATGGAAAAATATTTCATGTTCATGAATGAGAAGACTTAACATTGTCAAGATGGCAATACACCCTAGACTGATCTATGATTTAAATGCTATTCCTATCAGTATCTCAAATGATTTCTCTGCAGAATTGAAAATCTGATTTTACAATTCATATGAACTTACAAGTGACCCAGAAAAGTCAAAGTAATTCTGAAAAATAAAAAACAAAGCAGAAGTACTCCCACTTTCTGATTCCAAAACATACTTCAAAGCAATGGTGATAAAGAGAGTGTGGTACTGACTCAAAGACATACAATTAATGGAATAGTAGGGAAAGTCCATTAAGAACCCATGTATTAATAGTCAACTGATTTTCAATAAGGTGCCAAGGCTAATTAATGAGAATAAAATAATCTTTTCAACAATAGTGCTGAGAAAGTTAGATCCTTACCCTATATCATATACAAAACGAACTAAAAATCTATCCAATACCTAAATGTGAGACCCAAAGTTTTGAAACTTTTAGAAGGAAGCGTGGATTTGGCAAAGACCCTGAATTTGACAAATGGTCCTAAATATGATAACAACAACATAAGCAACATGAGTAAAATAGATAAATTGGACTTCCTCAAAATTAGAACTTTATGTACTTCAAATAACACCATTAGCAAAGTGAAAAGACAACCCACTGGATGGGAGGAAGTATTTGCAAGTCTTATATCTGATAAGGGACTGGTATCTAGAATATATAAGGAATGATTGCAATTCAGTAATGTTGAGACAAGTGACCCAATTGAAAATAGGCAGAGGATCTGAACAGACATTTCTTCAGATAACATATATAAATGGCCTTTAAGCATATGCAAAGATGTTTGGCATTATTAGTCATGAAGGACATACAAATCAAAAGTACAATGAGTTACCACTTTACATGCACTGGTATGACTAGAATAAAAATATTTGATAATAAGTTTTGGTGAAGATGTGGAGAAATTGGAACCCTCATATAGTTCCGGTGGGATTATAAAATGGTGCAACTGCTTTCGAAAATAGTCTGGCAGTTCCCCAAATGATTAAACATAGAGCTTCCATAGGACCCAGCAATTTCACTCTTAGGTAGATGCCTCTTGTAGGTAGTTGCCCAAGACAAATGAACATATATGTCCATGTAAAAACTTGTGCATAAATGCTCATAGAGGCATTATTCATCATAGCCAAGGGTGGAGATAATCCAAATGTCCATTAATGGACAAGTGAATGGAAATGTGGCGTGTCTAGAGCATGAAATACTATTCAGTCATCAGAAATGCAGTACTGATAATACTACAACATGGATGAACCTTGGAAACCTTAAACTAAGTAAAGAAACCGGTCGTATACAACCACACATTATATGATTCCACTCACATGAAAGAGCAGAACAGGGAAATCTATAGAGATTAAAAAAATAGATTCATGGTTGCTCAGAGCTGAGAAGAGGATGGAGGATGATTGCTAGCATTTGGAGTTTCTTCCCGAAGTAATGAAAATGTGTTAATATTGCCTGTGGTGATGGTTGTACATCTGTAACTATGCTAAAAGCCATTGATTTGTACAGCTTTTTTTTTTTTTTTTTTTTTTTTGAGTTGGAGTCTCACTCTGTCGCCCAGACTGGAGTGCAGTGGCCGCTCCTGGCCACCGCAGCCTCGACCTGCTGGGCTCCGGCGATCCTTCCACCTCAGCCTTCCAAGTAGCCAGAATTACAGGCATACGCTACCATGCCCGGCTGATTTTTTTATTTATTGTAGAGATGAGGTCTCACTGCCCAGGTGGGTCTCGAACCCGCGGGCTCAGGCAATCCACTCACCTCAGCCTCCCAAAGACGTGGGATTACAGGCTGAGCCACTGAGCCCGGCTGATTTGTACAGTTTAAATGGCCTTTGTGTTAATTACTTCTCAATAAAATTGTTAAAGATTATTCAGTGGGAGAAATTCTGTCAGTGTTGAGATTTAGAAAAGTGACTCTGGAAGCAATAGTTATAAAGGGTTTCAAGAAGAAAAAGGAGGCTAGAAACCAGACAGAAGTTGGTTAGAAGTATTTCTATTGCAAATACGAAAGATAAAAGTAGTAGAGTGTCTAAAAGCTTAGCCAAGAGGCAGATTGGTGTACACAAGGGAGAGAATCACCTTCTAATAAGCATCACTTGCTCTTGCTGACACCACCCTCTCTCCTTCCATTCTCTTTAGAACACATTATGATCAGTTATAAGGGTTGATAAGAATCCTTGGTTTATAGCACACTCTCATTATTGGTCACACTTGAAATGCTCTTGTTTTTTTACTCTATTCTTAAAACATTTTATTTTAAAGATGTGGGGTACAATTCAGGGTTAGGTATACAAACGTTAATTATGCAGGTACCCTTGTTGATGAGGTGTGCCTCTCCCTCCCCTAGCAGTTTCTCTCAACTGCCAATCCCACCCCTCCTCCCCTGGCAGTTTCCCACTACTGCTAATCCCTTTCTTATAGTATTATGATAATTGTTCAAGGTCGGCTGATGAGAGAGAACATATGGTACTCTGCTCTTTGTTTCTGTGACCCTAAATCCATCTGAGTTGCTGCAAAGTCCATATGTTTGTCCTTTATGGCTGCATAATATTCCGTTGTGTATATGTACCACATTTTAAAAATCCAGTCCTATTTGCTCTATTTTTAATCATGTGACAAGAATCCAATTCCCCATCCGACTTAAGAAGAATTAATGGAATTCTGACAGTAACATATTGAATTTGCTACTCACTACTTTGCATAGAGTTTTATCTCATCTATATATTTTTAAGAATGTTATTTTAGATAATTTTAGTTATTTTTTAATATCATAAAAAGAGCACCACAGAATATTGTATGCAGAATATTGTTGTTAGGAACTTGGCTTTTAACCTTGATGTTATAAAGTTATGAGTCATCAGATTGTTGTGTGTACCTGCCATTCATTCATTTAGGCTTCCACAAGGCCCCTTTTCTTGAAGATACCCTGCAGTTCGCTCTGCTGATGGAAATGAGGCTATTTCCAGGTTTCAAAAAATTGTCCACAGTGCTACTAAAACAATCTTGTACATGTGTGTATGCGTATGCTTTAGATTAGATCCCCAAAAAGCAGGTGCTAAGACAAAGATTCATGGGGAAGTAACTTATTAGGAAGAATTCTCTTGAGGTGAGTGGATTGCCTGAGCCCGTGGGTTCGAGACCCGCCTGGGCAACTTGGCGAGACCTCATCTCTACAATAAATCAATAAATTAGCCGGGCGTGGTAGCGCGCACCTGTAGTTCCAGCTACTTGGAAGGCTGAGGCAGAAGGATCGCCGGAGCCCAGCAGGTCGAGGCTGCGGTGGCCGGGAGCGGCCACTGCACTCCAGTCTGGGCGACAGAGTGAGACTCCAACTCAAAAAAAAAAGAAAAAGAAAAATCAATATGACTATCAGGAAGTGGAATCAGGAAGGCTGGAAGGCCGAGCCAGACCAAGTCAGGCCAAGCTCCACAGAAGGTGATTTGGCTTAATTCATGAAAACAGGGAGGGTGACTCCTCAGAGTGGCCATGCAGGACACAGGGATCTAGTATTTGATGTTCTCTGAGATTGTTTTGCATGAAGTCTACTTTTATAGATGGTTGTTTGAGCTGGCGAATGGTAATGAAATTTATTTTTTGTATATTTTCATACCTGATCATATTGATAAAAACTCTTATCGTTTATAAATGTGTTGGTATTTACTATTTCTGTGTATATTATCATGACATCTGCAAATAATGACAGAGTTTTCCAGTGTTGTCACTATTGGCTTTTTCTCCCTTATTACGCAAGCTCACTTCTCTCATACCATGTTGTATGGAAATGTTAAGAGTGAGTATCCTTGTCTGGTTTATAAGTTTAAAGAGACTGCTTCTAACGTTTCCCTATTATAGGATGAGACTTGCTGGTTTCTTCCTTCCCTTCCCTTCCTTCCTTTTTTCTTTATATTTTTAAGTTGGAGTCTCACTGTCACCCAGGCAGGAGTGTAGTGGTATGCTCACAACCACCACAGGCTTGACCTGCTGGACTCAGGCAATCTTTTTGCCTCAGCCTTCCAAGTAGTCGGAACTACAGGCGCTTGCCACCATGCCTGGCTAATTTTTAAATATATTGTAGGGATGAGGTTTCATTAAGTTTCCCAGGCTGGTCTCGAACCCTGGGCTCAGGTAATCCTCTCGCCTTGGCCTCCCAATGTGCTGGGATTACAGGTGTGAGACACTGCACCTGGCTGGTTTTTGCTTTTCAATACATACACCTTCTCAGATAATGAGAGTTTTCTTAAATTCTGGATTTAATGTGTTAAATTTTGCAAACTGCTATTACTCTTTTCATTAAATAACATTTTTCTCTTTGATATATTAATATAATAAACTATATTTATAGATTTTCTAATATGAAATTATTTTATATTCCTGGAGTCACCCCAACTTGGTGATGGTGTAATACCTTTTATAGGAACTCTGGGATTTGCTTTATTAACAACTTCTTTGAAATGTTTGCATTGATGAGCAAAATATGCCTATATTTGTCTTTTTATCTTTGCTAGAATGACTCAAAGCATCATTTCTTTTATAGCTGTTTTAAAAGTTTTTATTGAATAAGATGATCTGTTTCTCAAACATCTGGTAGAACTTGTCAAACAATTTGGTGTTTGTGAGAACAGTTTAAACAATTCCTTTATTTATTTATTTTTAATTTTATTGTAGAAATGTGGGGTACAAGTCAGGATTAGCTACACAAGTAGACTGGGGGCAGGTAAAGTTTGGGCCTCCATCTGGTCCTCACTTCCCCTGGTTTAGGACCAGGTACTCGTTGTGTTGTTTGTGCACCCCCTCCTTCCCCTGTCAGTGATCAGTGACAGCTGATCCCTCCCTTATGCTGATGTGATTAATGTTCATATCCCACTTATGAGTGAGAACAGGCGGTATTCAACTGTTCATTTCTGTGACAGGTCACTACGTATGATGGTCTCCAACTCCATCCAATTTGCTGCAAAATCCATGATTTTGTTTTTCTTTATGGCTGCGTAATACACCATTATGCATATGTACCACATTTAAAAAAATCTAGTCCACTTTTGACGGACAGTAGGATTGGCTCTATGTTTTTGACATGATGAATCGTGCAGCTATAAATGTGTGTGCAGGTGTCTTTTTGGTAGAACAATTTATGTTACTCTGGGTATATTCCCAGGAGAGATATTGCTGGATCACATGGAAGGTCAATTTTTTTTTATTTTAGGAATCATCACATTGCTTGCCATAGAGGTTAAACTAGCCTATATTCCTACCAACAGTGTAGAAGCCTTTCCTTTTCCCCATACATTTGCCAGTCTCTGTTGTTTTTGATTTAGTGATGAAAGCCATCTTTACTGGAGTTAGGTAGTATTTTGTTGTGGTTTTGATTTGCGTTTCTCTGATGATTAGAGAAGCTAAATATTTTTTCATATATCTGTTGGCTGCTTAAACAATTCCTTTAAATGGGTCACAGCAATAGGAACATTTAGGCTTTCCATTTATTCTTGAAAATTATATTTTCTGGGAAATTTTGCATTTTGTTCAAGTTTTCAAATTTTATTTTATGTAGTTTTGCTTATGTTTTCTTATAATCTGTTTATTTTCTTCCTTTATTTGTTTTATCCTTTCCCTCATTTTAATGTTAAGATTTGTAACTCTTCTTTTGCTCCTGACAGTCTTTCCAGATGTTTGCCTAGTTTGTTCAATTTTTCAGCAACTTTTGACTTTGTTGATCTCCTCTATCGCATCTTTTCTCTTTTTCTCTGTCATTGCTTTTTACTCTTGTTTTTATTATCATTTCTCTTTTGTGCACTTTGGATTAAATCTGACTTCTTTAGGTGATTACTTCACTGTGCTCAGCCTGTCCTCTTACCTAATGGGGGTGTTTCAGGCGTGTATTTCCTTTGAACCTCAGTTCTTGCTTTCATGATCATCATTAGTGTTATATAGGGAGTTTTAAATCCCTCCACTGTTTTAAATTTCAGTATTGATTTCTTCTTTTACCTTGAATTATTTATCTGTGTGCTTCTTAAGTTTCCAAAAAATGTAGGGATTTAAAAAGAATATTACTGCAGCTAACTTCAAATTTAATCGCATTGTGATCCTAAAATATTGTTTATATGGCAACTATTCTTTCAATTTTTGAGGCTTTTTTATGACCTATGACACAGTCAATTTCTTGAATACTTTGTATGTTCTTGAGAGGGGCATAAACTCTAATTGATGTACATGTATTCATTGGGTTAACCTGGTTGATTTTGAGGTTCCAAATCTTCTAAATTCTGACTGACTCTTTTGTCTTTAGCTATCAGTAACAAAAAGAGGGTAACAATTAAATTTCTTCCTGTAATTATTTTAATTTCCAGTTAAAATAGTTTCAATATATTTTATAAGGTGCACACATATTTAGAATTGCTAAATAATCCTGGTTAATTTATCTTTCTATTATTTTGTAGTGACTTTTTCTATCTCTAAAAAAATGGTCTTTGTCCCCAAATCTATTTTGTCTGAAATTAATAACTACTACTTTGTTTTGAATTTTTTCCTTGTTTTTTTTTTTTTGCAACATTTTTCTTTCAATTCTTGTCTGTTGTAACAAAATATATATTGATTTTTAGCAGTTGCATTGATCTGTCTTTTACCTGGCAACTTTTAATGTCTATTTAAATTACGTTTTCTCCATCTCAGCACTAGTGGCCATTTGAGTAGGATAACTCTTTGCAGAGAGGGGGTGAACTGTGCATGTAGAATGTTGGCAGCATCCCTGGCCTCCACCCACCAGACATGAATAATACCCCCCAGTTGTGACAGCCAAAAATACCTCCAGATATTGCCAGACATCTTCTAGAGGACAGAATTGTCCCTGATTGAGAAGCACTAATTTTATAGTATTGACAGTTTAATTTTGATGCCACTTTTGTTTTATTATTTCAATTTATCTTAGTGTTTCCATATTTTTATATATCTTTCTTCCTTTCCCTCCTTCCTTTCTTCCTTTCTCCCTTTCTTCTTCTTTTTTCTAGATAAGCTCTTTTGATACCCTCTAGAAATTCAACACACTATGGTACTTATTCCCTTTCACTTTACGTGTCTTCAACACTTCCCAAATTTGTGACCTTTATTATAGAAGGTCTTCCTTCAAAATGTTTTCAATGTGCTTCTTTTGTGTGGAAAACTTCCTGGATCTTCAATGCCTGAGATTATCTTATCATGTTCTCACTTTTAAAGACAGTTTAGCTGAGTGTAAAACTCCAGTTTCTAAGTTATTTCCTTGTATTCCTGTGTCCAGTATTGCTCTTTAAAAATGCAGTGCCCAAACCACCCACTGAGCACTATCTCTACCACTGGGTGGGGAGGACTTGTCAGAAGTCCAAACCTTGCCTTCACGTAATATACTTATATAGCAAATCCTCACATGCACTCCACAATTCTAAAATTTTAAAAATTCTTTAAAAAAGTGGTGCCAATTGGATACTTGTTTCTTTATCTGTGATTTGTTCTTTCTCTCTTGAAACTTTGATGTTTTAAGATTTAACCATAATTTCTCTAGCAATGTTTTTGAAACTATATCCATTTTACATTGTAGGGGATCTTTCAATATAAGGTCTTTCTTAATTTTTAATCTTAAAAAATTTATCTCTGCTATTTCTTTAAATATTTTCTAGGACTTCTGTTATCTGGATATTCTTTTGTCCTTTATTTCTCTCAACTTTTCTTTTGTATTTTCCAATCTTTATTCTTTCTGCTTCTTTCTTAGAGAGTTCTTCAACTTTTTCTTTTCCTTTACCAAATTGTCCTTTAGCTATATTTACTCTATTATTTATCCCACTTATTTTGTTCTTTACTTCAAGTATTAAATATTTCATACTGCTATGATTTGAATGTGTCCCCTCCAAAATCCAAGTGTCAAAACTTAATAGCCAATGGGATGATATTAAGAAGTGAGGCCTCTAAGGATGATTATTAGGTCATGAGGACTCCTCAATAACATATATTTCAGAATAGCTAGAAGAGAGGATTTTGAATGCTTTCACCACAATTAAATGATAAATGCAGTTATGGATATGCTAGTTACCTTAACTTGAATATTATATAATATATACATGTATTGAAACATCACACTGTACCATATAAACCTGCATTATGTGACAAAAACAAACAAAAAAGCCTCCTCCTTAATGAAGTTTTCCTTGGCTAGCTTTTCTAATTAAAAAAAAAAGAAAAGAAAAAGAAAGGAAGAAAGAAAAAAGAGAAAGAGAAGAAAAAAGAAACAACACTTGAAACTTCATATTTCCCCTTTTTTCCCCTCTGTGGTACTTAACAAGAACACCTTGTATTAATATAGCCCACCGACATCTTGTTTATTGACTTTCTGTACAACAGCAGTGATTTTATGTGCTTTGTTCACTGCAGTGTTCCCTTCTAGAGCATAACAAGTAGATAAATAATACTGGTTGAATGTGGGACAAGGAAAGGAGTCAAGACCATTTCCAAAGTTTGGGAATATGGCTTGACCAGGAGACCGGGGCTGTAAGAGATGCCCTTAACCTTGGAGAAGATACACAGTGGGCCCATGGAAATGTAGGCTTATTGTTCATATACTAGCTAGAGGCAGGGGCATAAAAAAATGCAGCATTTTTCTGAAAGAAAAGAAATAAATCATGTTCACTATAGAAATGGCTGGGATTATATCAAAGTAGAAATAAATAAGGATATTATCTATACTCACATAACCTGGATTGATATTTTGGTGCATTTTTTTTTTAGTTTTATTGCATAAGTGTGTATGTATACAATATAATTGCATTCACAAACATTTTTCCATATTATAACAACTCTTATTCAAAAACATTTTACCCATGGTATAACATTCTTTTGTAAGAATTCATTTCAGTTTAAAATGCCCTTGTACTTCACTCTCTCTGCACATCTCTAATGGTGCCTTGAGGATTCATTTCTGCAGTGGCCTGACTGGTCGAAGGACTTAGATAAGATCAGAATCATCCCCCTGGACAAGCTGCCACAGCAGAGATCCTAAAATCTCATTATGACACCATCATTAACACCTGTGATTGTTTTTTTTCCCTAAACTGTGTCAATTTGATAACCAAATTGACCTAGGAAGCTTTTGTAGCATCGGCACTGCCATGATTCCTAGGGAGTTGAGTGCGCTAGCATGTTCATTTCTGTGTGTCTGTGCAGGTGTACTTTTGACCTTTGGTGCTGGTGGAGGCTAAAGCCTGAGAGGGCAGCAGTTAGCTGGAGGAGATGGCAGATGGTCTGAAGGAGCCCTACGAGTCTAGCTGGGAGGCGAGAGAAGAGCCAGGAGGCTGCAACTTTAAGGTGTTCGCTGGAATGGCAGAAGAGCATTTAGAAGAAAGAGATGGTCAGGTTTGGTGGCTTGGCTTGTAATCTCAGCACTTTGGGAGGATGAGGTGAGTGGATTGCCTGAACTCGTGGGTTTGACACCAGCCTGGACAACTTGGCAAGACCGTATCTCTACAATAAACAAACAAAAAAATATCTGGGCATGGTAGCGTGTGCCTGTAGTTCCAGCTACTTGGAAGGCTGAGGCGGAAGGATCACCTGAGCCCAGCAGGTCAACGCTGGGGTGGCTGTGAGCATGCCACTGCCCTCCAGCCTGGGTGACAGAGTGACTCAACTCAAACAAAAGGAAGAGGTGATGGAAAGTATTATATTAGGGTTCTCCAGACAAACAGATCCAATAGGTTATACCTATCTACCTCTCAAGTAAGATGTATTATGAAAAATGGGCTCAGTAATGATGAAAACTGAGAATTCCCACCCTCAGGAGTCTGCAAGTTGGAGACTCAAGGACAGCTGGTTGTGTAACTCAGCCTAAGCTCCAAAATCTGAGAATTAGGGAAATGGTGAAGTAAGTCCCAATTCAAGGGTAAGAGAGAATGAGATGCCCCAGGCAGGCAGGAAAACAGGTGTGATCCCTTCTTCCTCTGTCTTTTGTTCTCCTTAGACCCTCAGTGGATTAGATGATGTTCATCCACATTGGGAAGCACAACCTCATTTATTGAGTCCACTGATCCAAATGTTAATCTCTTCTGGAAACACCCTCTCAGACACACCCAGAAATAACGTTATATCTGGGCACCCCATGGCCCAGTCAAGTTGACACACAGAATTAACCATCCTGAGTGTGGAAAGAAGCAGAAGTTATAGGTTATCGAGTCAGGACAAGGAAGGGCATGTAAGCTGGTGGCTTCTGGGAAGACAAACACAGTGGGCTTATAAAACAAACATCATCATGTGGCTCACACCTCTTCAGCAGCTCCCAAGGGCCTGACAAGCCCTGGTCCTGGAACACTCAGGATTCCACTCCATGTCCTTTACCTGTGGCCCTTCTGCCACTCACCATGGAGACTTGACCATATCCAGACACCTGGCCTGGCTGCCTCCGTGCTCCAGGACACTGCCCCAGCAGTCCCCCTGGCCTCCTCATGCCTGTTCCCAATGAACTTGCTCTGTTCACTGTCTCCCTCCATCCATGTGGCTTTACCAGCACAGCACTCCCAAGGGGTCTGTCTGTGCTCTCATTTTTCCTGGTTTCTCATGTGATCAGCCTGACGACATCCCACACACCTAGTCCTCTCAGCACTCACAGAACCAACTTGCTGCTCACTGCACACAATACTCTGAGGCAAGGGTGTACATTTGGATATTTCAACAAGTGAGCAGTTATGGGTCTAACAGAAGGTAATTTTCTGACATGCAGTTTATTTTGGGAAGCCCTAAGACCACAGGCTCAGTAGTTTGCCTGCAGAGGTTCTGAAAAGTGACTATTGTCCCAAGGATGCAGAGAGAGGACTGAGAATCTCAGAACCCCACCCAGCACCTCCCAGGGTGTCCTTCTTCCTCCTGCCTCTGTCCACTTCCCTTCTCACATGAGGAGTGGCAGAAGGGCCACAGGTAAAGGACATGGAGTGGAATCCTGAGTGTTCCCTCCCTTGCCCTTCTTGGCTGTGGAAGGTTGGTGTGAGTAGTGTTGGATGAGACGGCACAGGACACAACCCCCCAAAAAGGCAAGGGCCACGGTCATGGAGATGCATGTACTGACCGGCTCAAATCTGCCTGCACACTGTGATGGAAACAAAGCCAACAACACAACCTCCTAGGACTGGAGGATCTTGCAGACATGACCCAACACCTCCATAGGATGCCACCAAAGGCCGCAGAAACTATCTCACCAGGATTCTTTTGCTAGAGATGGAAGCAGAGAAACATATTTGTGTTTACAAAGTTTTCGATTATGCCCAGAGTATTCTACCCCTTTCAAGGTTATTTCATTAGTGACACGAAACCCAGAGGCAATCAATAACAAGAGGAAAGAGGTTTTTTTATGGTAAAAACTTTATTTACTATTTATAAATACATTGCAAGACAAACTTTTCAAAAAATATTTTTTCCCCAAAAACTTAATTAAAAAAATAAAGAAAAGCTAATAGGTAGGCAGAATGTCTCGAGACCCCTTTGTGTTCTCAAGGAGAGCTCTGGGCAGTGTGTGTCCACACTGAGGGCCACAGCAGGGCAGGGGAGAGACTCCTTGCACCTGACTTTGCCAGACCTCCTTGGGTTTGGCCTCCAGGAGAGAAGCTCAGGCTCTGGGCACAAGCTCTTTCCTCGGTCATGGCCATAGTTCTATCATCTAGCATCTCTACCATTTCATCTAGGATTATCTAGTATAGTTCTTATTATATTTGGGCTATGTTGCATACAATGTTAACAATTAATTAAGAACATATCTTCTCTGCATATATGCGTGAATTATAAAGAAAAGTATGAGAATGACTCCAAGTTCAACAAACATGGGTGACTCTATGTGCTCCCAGTGTCCTCAGTGGGCCTCCCCAGCAAGCCACTCATCTTTCCTGTTTAGATATTATTATTCTTTTTTACACTGAGCCAAGGAGGACACAAGGTGAGAGATGAAAATAAACGTTCGTCTTTAAAGAGCTTATCCTCAGAAATAAACTTTGTCTTGAGTTGTTGAACTACAAAACTATTTTCCGCAGTCATCCGAAGAATCGTGTCATTGTTTGTAATGCCTCTGAATACAGAGGCCGACTTTCCTTGTCCCCATCCCTCCTGCCCTGTGGGACCACATCAAAGGCCACTTTGGGCCTTCAACTGGGCCACATTTTCAGGAAGCTGACTGACAAAGGAGGGTCAGAAATACCTGCCTTTATAGGTTCCCAGAGTGCCCTAGAACATTCTTGGTCATTTTTTTTTTTTTACAAGTAAGACTTCACCTTATTCTCTCCAAGAGTCCCCAAGCAGTACAGGTCACTTCAAGATATGAACAATCTTCTTGGTCGAGGGACCTGGGCCTTTGCTTCAAAGATGGTACCATGAAGGCCATGAGCTCCAGGAACGTGTCAGGATGTCCAGATGAGTGGAGGTGAAGGGTTTTCCTATTCTTGATACGGCCTGTGCTCATCTTACAGAGTGAGAAGGAAGTATGTACTCTACATAGGCAGCACAGCTGCCTAAGTCATGAAGTCAGAGGGGCAGCTGCTTTGGCGAACACACGGTGAGGATTCCACAAGGGGAGAAGTCTGGGCACTGTGCTCGAGCTTATGTATGTTTTTATAGGAAGCAACAAGAAAATTCAAACAGTTTTTTGCTGACTACTGGAAAAAGTGAAAAGATGCTCAAGTTTACCATTTGAAGGAACCGTAGGCATTTCAAAAACCTCTTTCTAAACTTTGGTTTAAAAAAAAAGTCAGTTCACCACAAAAAGAAATACAAATCGAGGCTTTAGCCAGCTGCTGGTCATGTCCTTGGCAGTCTTTTGTGCAAAATAAGGCGTATTTGAGCTCCACATGAACTAAGACAAAGAGAAAAATAAATATATTGAAATAACCCCTCCAAGGCTCAAAAGGGCTCAACTCTTGCCTGAGATACACAGACATAGCTCCAGGTAAATGGTGTGGGTCTTTAAGAGGCCAGTTGGGTTTCAATCTACATTTTTGAACAAAGCAAAGCATGCTGCATGACGCTCACTGTGCTCACTGTCAGAAAGAGTTTCCCTAAAATTAGAAATTTTTTTTTCTAACTTGTAAGGAAATTCATAACTAAAAACGAAAATCTCTTCTGCCTACCAAATTTGTCTTGAGAATATAAAAGAAAATATATTTATTCTTTTCTCCCCATAGCTCTCTCAGCTATTAGAGGAAAAAAGAACATTTGAACACGATAACCTTCTTCAAAATGATCACTTAAAAGTTAACTGCTGTATTAGATTTAAATAAATATTATCAAAATTATATTGGCCACAGACTAGCAGAATATCCACAATATATTTCACAGGAGAAAAAGACCACATGCTTAGCCTAATGCTCTTCCAACTGGCCTGTCTCATATTCACATCTTTAATTTAACCTAGACAGTGTATCTTTAACTAGCTCTCTGGATTAGAACAGTTTCCCCGTGAAGATAAATCAACTATCAGACCTACAAGGGTAAGGCTTAACTTTGAAAATCTTCAATTTGTGTGTATATGAAAGATGAGGTGTTGTAAGTTCTTTGAAACAAAGCAGAGTGTCTCTGAGACCACTCTGGTCCTGATCCCTTTTTTTGTGCTTATCTGGCTGGGTAGGTGGGGCCACCCTCTCCCTGCACCCTTCTAAGGGATCCATCCTGTTCGCTTTCCTCACTCTGGGCCTGGCTGTTGCTCCTGGGTCAGCGAGCCTGGGGAAGGACCAGTGGCCATGCCCAGTCCCCAACTGGTCCTCAGTCTTCAGAGCCCGACACAGTCTTCCTCCCCTTCCCCCTCCCCTTGCCCAGAGGACTTACATCAGACAGCCGCTGTCTACTTGCTTTGCAGGCTGTAGCAGTGCACATCCTCCTTGCCCTTGGCATCATAGCCTGGGAGAGGCTGCCCGTACTTATCCACACACCAGCAGAAGCCCCGCTTTCTGCCTTTTGAAGGGCGGCACTGTGGGACAGAGATAAGACTGAGAGGTGAGCACCCCCCCGGGTCTGGTGTCAGGTTGGTCCCCTGGGCCCAGGATGGTTTCTGCAGCACAGCTCTGCTAAGCCGAGAAGACACAATAGAAATGTCAACCAAGCCAGCATAAGAACCACACATCCCTAGGCAGCAGTGGGTGCATCTGTGTGGACGCCTGTGCAGGTATAACTTCTTCAGAAAAGCTAGGGTGAGGGCAGTTGTGTGCCCCTAGGAGTCTAAGGTGGACACCAGACCATGTAGCCCCTGTTGGGCTAGCAGACTTATCTGCCGAAGGAGGGAATGAGAATGTTCCATCTGCCCTGGAATGTCATGGCTGTGCCTTTGGAGTCAATATGCAGCCTTTCACAGGGCATCTTCTCAGTATGAATCTGCTGAATGAATGACTGATAGAAAATGTTGGTGTGAATAAGAGGCCAAAGAGTACAATGGCTACGGAGTAAGATGGGCTCTTGGACGGTGGCCACTACTACGGACATCAGAACAGGTCATGGGTTGCTGACTTGGCTCTTCTAAAGTTAACTCTACAGATAACATGGTATGGATTGTCCGATTAGAAAGAAAGCCAGTTGAAATACCACCATCCTATCACACAGTCTATAGAGGCAGACTTACTACGGCTTGGCAGAACTGCATCTGAAATCTGTTTGATCCTTTCCAGCTTGTCACTATCAGGAAGGCATCTGTGTGGGATCTCAGGGTAAGTGACCTCGTGTCCCTTTTGGAAACTCACTGCAATGGTTATTTGAAGTGCCACTCCATAATGCAGCACTGACAAAGGTGTCAATGCATCTCCTTATCGTTTAAAAAATGGGCAGCACGTCCTCTGCTCTGGTGGCAAGCAGCGGAAGTGGCAGGAGTGAGAAACGGGCAGTAGACAGGCTCCAGGGCTGAGGATCTGGGCTAATCCAGCATCACTTGGAGCAACAGTCAAAGCAGCCCTTGGTCCAATCTCCTGAGACTGGCACCGAGTCCCAGGTACCTGTGTTCTGTGGACTCTGAGTTACAGCTGCAGCCAGAAGAGCCTGGGAGTTGGCAGGGTTGGTTTCTGCTCTGTGTCAACAGAGCTGGAGAGAAAGAAAATACACCAAGGCTCTCACTCACCTGCTTTTTCTTATAAAATCCCTTCTTGTCGCAGTTGGGGATGTGGACACCCCTGGGGCTCAGCACATTGAGGAACTTCAGGTGATTCAGAGTGTCCTCCATTTCTCTACGGCAAGGACCCTGGGGATCAAGAAGCACCGGAACAATCAAGTCATGATCATTACTCTGAAAAGCACGTGTCTGAAATTCTTACAATGCCACACAACTACCACAAATGAGACCTGTAATGTGCTTCTCAAATATGTTTTGCCTGATTTACCAAGAAAGTCACACAAAGATGCTTCGAACCATTGCTCCCTCTCTTTTGCTCTCTTCAGAGTAAGACACAGAGGCTAATATAAAGCCAATAGTAGGCTGATAAATGTAGAAGGTCAAGTGAATAAAATAAAGCTATCTCCATGAGAATGTTTCCTTCCATTTATGACATCTATACACTTTTAAAGTTATCTTAGCTTGGCCCTCACAAGATTCTCCAAGACAGGAAAGGATCAGTGTTCTTTATGCAAGAAAGAGATAGGAGAGAGCTGGGGTATAGATGGCCTTGTGGCCGCCTACCCACAAGCCACAATCACTGGGACTTGTGTAAAGATTGTCCCGGAGGGGCTCTGAGTGCCCAGGCTTGGCGGGTCCCACCCTTCTCCCTTAACAAGAGGAAAAGTTCTCACGTATTCCGTCTCCCTCTTGGACTCAGAGGAGAAGTTCTGGGTGTCTGTGCTCTGAGACTCGTAGTCGACTTTGTAGCGCTGGCTGTCCTTGGCATGCCCTTTCTTGATGATGTCCATCTTGGCATGGGAGGGGTGAAACTTGGAGTCAGGCACCCGGTGTGTGCTAGGGACAGCTGGGCTCTCCACGCTACTCGTGCCACGGTCTTCCTCCGACTCGCTGGTGTTTCCTTGGAAAGTGCAGAGCGACAAAGACATGAGCATCATCGACATCTGACAATGGTCTTTTCAAAATCCTAATGCTGCAACCAGGAAACATCTAAACGACAACATGAGCCAACAATTCCAAATGTGTGTGTGTGTGTGTGTGTGTAAAAACAGCTGGATACGTGATGTCTCAAGGTATCCAGCAGGGCGTGTACAACTACTTGCTATCTGGCGGTTGCTTTGCCCCAAGAAGTCATCTCGCTCAAAGTCATTCTGACACGGGCGGGCTTTTTCTGAGTAGCTGCAACTCAAGACAGGAAAATGCTTGCAAAGCGCCCCTTAGTAGATGGTGAAGGCAGCGCGATTTCACCTTCCACCGGCAGGGGGCAAACCTGAGCCACAGGAGGCAGCCGCGCGGAGCAGGCTCAGAAAGATCGCGGGCGACTCCAAGGGTGGTCCTCCCATCTGTGGGAGCAGCGGCAGCCCCGGGGACTTGGAAGAAGTACACGTCCTCCACCCAAGAAGCGCTGGAGTGGCGGCAATCTGGGTTTTTGCAAACCCTCCAGGGAATTCTGACATTAACTCAAGGGTGATCAGCAGTATCCTCCATGCCACCAGGTAAACAGGCTACGTGTGAATCTGTGTCCAGCTGAGATGGGGAAAGTGAATTTCTTCTCCACAAAGTGTCTTTTCCCAGAGACCCAGAATTACGCTTGTTTTCTGGGTCCCCTGTTACATTCTAAACCCGAGGTCCACAAAGACCCTGTGCATACTAGGTACCTTTCTGGCTGAGTCCTCACTCCCAGTGAGCACTAGAGCACATGGGCACAGACTTCCCCTCCCAGCTCAGACTTCTAAGTGACAGAGAGCTTTCATTCCCAGGGGGGCCCGGGGAAGGAGAAAGCCCTCTCCGAAAGACCTCCCCTTACAACAGAAAGGGCTAAATGAAGAGATGCTGATACTTGAAATAGACACTGGAATGCTGCCAGTTTAACTGGGATTTTAATGGTACGACTAAATTTGTGGCTGAATATGTAGCCAGGATTCTCACTCCATTCCTTTTCCTGGATGCACTTGGAGCGGACTGTCGAACACCTGCCGGGATCAAAGGGCAACATTTAGAGTGGATGTGCCTAGCTCAGACCTCTGGAAGGGCTTCGGCTTAAGTTGGCAAGTGACAGTCTTGGAATTCCTTCACTCCAAAAAGCAGGGTCTTAACATCTTCTTCTAGTAGGGGACTCAGGTCACACATCTGACCCTGAATCTCTCAGAGGGAGGAATGATTTGGCTGCAGGTGCTCACTCTCTCACGGGGACCACAGTAATTCCTCTCTTCTCTGGATATCAGATTCCTAACCTGCCACTCAGCTCACTGAGGACTTGCTGTAAAGTTCCCCAAGGGTTTTTTTGATTTAGGGGCACAAATTCCCAGGGTCTACCCCAGAGCCCAAGAGTAGGTTTCTGGGTAGGATTTGGTTTCAATTTCTTTTAATCTGAGTTTTTGCGTGTGTGTTTCAAGGAAGTACTGAGACAAAGGAAATGCTAAGAATATGTAAATATTCTAGGAACATGTAAATAAACACATTTACATTTGTTTTGTAAGAACCCTGAGTAATTTCTTAAGCTTCCTTAGTTTCTTCTTAATGCCTGGGCATTATAAGTCTTCTTAGTGCAGACTAGGGCATGAAGAGAAACTTGTTCTGTTTAAGCAACAGATAATTGTGACTTTTGCCTATCATAAATCTGCCTTTTTTTCCCCCAAATGGATTTTAGAAGTCACTTAGATCTTTTTATAAGCTTATAATAACTCACATCAATCTATACTATAGTGCTACAATGGTGGTAATCACAGAATGACAGCGTAAGTATGTCTCGGAACACCCCAAGTTGGACAAGAATAATAATGTACATACTTGGCAAGTGACGTAACTTTGCCTTGAGAGACAAATACCTCCAGCAATGCTAACACTGATTAACTAGCCCAGCACAAGTGTATGTTTCTGGCCAATGGAATCTTGCCTTCCCATTAATACAGTGTTTCTCAGGGAAGAATAATGCCAGCCTTGCCTAACAAGGAAATAGCTTTACCCAGGTGTGGAACTCTACATTTATGTACATTATAAGGGACGGCCTATCCTGCTAGCCCTGGATGGAGGCTTGCCCAACGACATCTGTCCAAGCAGACGGTTGGGGAGGGAGGGGGAAAGAGTGGGAGGGAGATTCTCCCAGCCTTCAGCTGTGCAGGCTGGAACTTTTCTCACATTACTAAGTGAGGCTTGAGAGAGGAACAGCTGCCAAACCCATTTAGGCTTCTTTAAGGGAACGATGTAATGTCCTCCCTCACCAGAGTCCTAGCCCACCTGATAGTGGCTGGGCCAGAAGGAGTAACTCTGCCAAATACCTGCATTTTCCCTTTTCTAGGGGCTCCCTTTAATTGCATCTCATTCCTTCAGATTCAGCTCAGGAAGGGAAACAATCCTAGGACGGATTCCAACTTCCTTTCCCTTCGCTGAAATCCACTTGGTCCACGCTCTCCGACCCCAACGCACCCGGGATGGCATGGGGCGTACACAAGGGGTGGTATCCAAAGTGTCCCACAGGGTTCAAAGCCTACACTGTTGCTGCCTCTGCGTGACCTTCAGAAGTTACTTCAACACCGGAATCCACCTTAGAGGTTTTTTTTTTTGGACACACCGGGACGAGACACCGCTTTGCAGACCAAAAAACTGTGCAAATTTAGTATTTTCAAAGAAGATACTGCTTCCCACGCCTGGCTTGCCCACCTCCCCCGGGCCAATTCCGCCTTCCTGCGTCCCCACCCCCAAGGATTCCTGGGATTGACGCGTTCCCCCCTAGTTTGCGGGCATCGGCAACCACGTTCCAAAGTTGGGCTACACAGTCCACACCCACGTACACGCACTAGGCTGGGAGAATCTCCTGAGTCCACGATCTTTCCGTGGACAATGAGCCTCGGCACCGCTGCCCCCGCCCTGGGAACCTTTAACCCACTGCCGTGGCAGCGCTTTGCAATTTACAATCACGCTGTTCTCAGAGAACCCAGCAAGTAGAGGGGCCCTCCGGCCAGCGCCTTCGCCTTTCGGAGCCTCGGATCCCCCACGTTGCAACCCCCGGAACGAGCAGAAAACAGCGTCTCACGGCAGCGCCCCAACCCCGGGACCTTCGCGCCGGGTGCCGCGCGCGGCGCACCTGGCGCGGGCGGCTCACCTGGCGCGGGCGGCGCGGGCAGCAGGTAGTTGCGCAGACGGCCGACGGCACTGGCGTTGACGCAGAGCCCGCGGCCGTCCAGCAGCGCCTGCAGCGGGCGCGGCTCGCCGGGCGACGGCTGG
>NW_007248813.1:120108-120921 GCF_000164805.1 Carlito syrichta
AGCTCGGTGCCCCGACCTCCCCGCAGGCGCAGTGTCCCTCCGCGCCCCGGTGAGGTCACCCCGCGGAGAGCTGGTGTCCGGAAAGCTGGCACGCACCGTTCTCCGTTCGAGTGTACTTTAACGGAGCTTTCTACAATTTAACTCTTCGGGTGGGGAAGTCGTGGGATATTTCTGAATGATACCGTATCGGCATTGGGATCTCAAGGAGCAGAGGCGCTGCGGGGTTTAGTTTACACCCCCTGGGTGGTTCGCACCCCCAGGAACCCTCAAATACTGCACGCATCTGCAGATGCGCACCGGGCCCTCGCCCCCAGCAGGGCAAGTCCCCAGTTAAGAGTGGCCGGCGTCAAATGCGTCCCCGGGGCAGGCAGGTCTTTTCAAATATTTTGCAACAACTGTTCTTGTTTAAGGCACGTTCCCCGATTACGTTTTCAAATAGAGCGCACATCCAAAACGAACAATAAAGACAGCACAGTGGACACTATTGAAGTGCAGTTAATAACCAAATAGTCCTTACATTGGTAATGTTCACTATCATTTTCTGAAGGCAACTTTGTATCCCTCTCCTAAATGCTCTCCGGTGCGTCCACGTGGAGACTGTTAGGGGCTTCTCGCTAATCTGCACAATCTAAAACACTTTGCAGTAGAGTTAAAGTTCGGGGGCATTTGCGTCCCGAGGTCGCTGTGACTCCTGACCACCTTCCCTGGTAATCTGGTGTCCTCAATGTTGTCTGCTTGTCCCTGTCCCTTCGGTGGCCAACAGAGGACGCTAGTGGTCCAGGATTGGATTAAGAATTAAACTGGGGGGGGGGG
>NW_007248813.1:120941-133389 GCF_000164805.1 Carlito syrichta
AAAAAAAAAAAAAAAAGTAAACTTCAAGGCTCTTTTACAAAGAGCTTGTGAGGGATCCGTGGGAGCCCATGAGCCTCGGAGAGGAGACTGCCCTGGGCATCTGAAATTAGATACTTGCCTCGGGAGGTGAATAGATGTGTTGGAGGAGCACTCTGCTCCGTTCCTCTCCTGCACCCTGCTCTGAGTGAAGTCAGTCAGTCTTCGTCCATCATCTCTGTCTCCTTCCAAGATCTCGCTCTCTCTCTCCCCTTCCTGTCTCTCCTCCTCTCTCTCCCCCTTGCCCCCCTCTTCTCTCCCTCTCTTCCCTCTCTTCCCTCTCTCTCTCTGTCTATATATACACATATATAATATATACACATTGATCTCCCTTTTATAAACAGAGCATCTTAGAATGAGAAGACGAATTTAGTTCCCTCTTTCTTGTAGAAAAAAGAAAAAAATTGAGCCTCTACAAATGAAAAGAGACCACAGACAGGAGGGTGGGGGTGGGCGGGAGTGGGGGTGTTCCAATGCCTCAATTTTCTCAGGAGTTGTCCCCCAGGTGCTGAGGCTGTGGCTAGACTCAACCCTATTTACAGTCAACTGCACCCTAAGGATCGCTTGCTACTTCCTTTCCCCTGCATCACCTCCTTGTAGCTGTACAGTCTCTGCTTGGACGCTTAGGGACGGGGTCTCTGATTTCACTGGGAAATTAAAGGAAACGAAGCGGATCCCTCAGGGTTACATTTGTTCCTTGAATAACCACGGAGATCTTGACTCTGAAACTAGAGCTAAGTTCTGTATCAGAAAAGATTGTTGAGGTCCTAGATCTGCCGTTCTGGTTAGTACAGTGTTGCACATGGAACCTGAACTGCCCACTGGTCAGTGTAGCACTTTTTGCTCAACTTTATCATCTGGTTAGTGGACAGGGGTAGCTCAGAAGAGTATCTTTTGGGGAAGGATTTTTTTTAAGGCTTTACTCTTGGTTCTAACAGAGCTCTTCCCTGGCAGTTTGAGAAGTTTGTTCAGCGCGAACTGACCAGGGGGCGCCAAAGCGCCAGGCCTGGGACTGCCCGACTCCTGCAAACACTAACATTTATTTGCCATTTTCAAAGGGTATTTTGCAAGAACCGTGTTTTATATAGATTGTCATCACCGTCATCATGAAATCTCACGACAGCAGATTAAATCTGTGGCAGCGACGTGGAGAGAACTGTGTTTTATTATTTAGTCAGTTTTATTTGACAAAGTTGCAGCAACACCCCCAGAATGTAATTGTTGCAGGAAGGAGTTGGATGGGATAAACCTTAATTTTGTGACATGCTAGTTAATTTTGCCAAACTTTCAATTAATCCGGTGTTTGTGGTTATTAACAGAAACTAGTGTTTAGTGAGAAAGATGTTTTTCCCCAGGCAGGGCATAGCCATCAGAATCAGGGGTGGAGACAATATGCTTCTTTTCACTATGGAAGACTGGTTGACTCGATTATAATTAGTGTTTCCTCGGGTCAGCCTTTTCATCTTAACCAGGTGACCTAATCTACTCATTTCTCTGAACCCACTCCTACTGATGATGGTCACCGTGTCACTTTGTGATGCTGGTCTCCTTGTTTCTCTTCTGCTCAGGCCCTGGCTGGACAAGCTGTCCTAGGGTTTTGCTTAGGCACTGCTGACAGCAGCTCTGACTTTCAGTGTCCCCAGGAGTGTGGCTGTCGGGTTTACTGACCACCACTAGACTTCAGAACTGAAAGGGCCAACTTCCTAGAAGCAAGTGATATTGGGGACCAAGTTTCCAGGACTCAGTGACTCTCAGCTTAAAGCTTCAGGTTTTCCCCTGTGGGGAGGTATGGGTGGGAGCAGAGAACCTCATTTCCTCTCCCTCAGATTGCCTGCTGGGTGAGCTTGGGGATGCATTAGGGCCATCAACTTCTGACATTACTGTGGTCAACAACACTGCACATGACTATTCCCCGCAGATGACGCTATTAAGAGTTCGTCTGTCCACCTGGTTCACAAATGATCACTGAGCACCTCCATGTGCTGGCCGCAGGGTTTCACAGGCTGGCTGGAGAGACAGAGTCACCAGAGACCAGAGAGTGGTGGGAAGTGTGACCATGGTGAAAACAGAGGGGCTTCCTGAGTGTGTTTGTGACCTGGGGGGTGGGGGTAGGGATAGTCAACCTGCCCATATGGTCAGAAAAAGCTTCCAAGAGATGGGGGCAGTTGAGTTGAGTTTTAAACAATGTGGGAGAGTCCAGCTGAGGGAGGCAGGCCAGGGGAACAGTGTGTGCATCTGAGGAGAGCGGCTCTGTGCGCCTGGAGGGGTTGAGGGGGAGGGCTCAGAAGGGATAGCATTGACATTGCACACATGTTTGGGGGAGGGCAGAATTCTGAGATTTGGAAGAAAGGAGAAAGTAACTTGATAAAGTGGATAGAGAAGTTGTTACCTGTGGCACTGGCAATCCATTGTCCAGAGCTGGGGACTTCTCATGGTGCTGTCCTGTGTTTTGGGACGATTTGGAGATGGATGCAAGGCTTCCAGAAAAGGAGCTTGAGCACATTCTGAGCAAAGATGGGCCATCCTGGGATCCAACTCTGTGGATGGGCAGTTTCTGCTCAGTATAGTGATGCTCCTGTCAGGCTTTTTATCTCACAATAGTACTGCCTTCTACATGGGCACCCACACCCTTGTTCACAATGGAGTCACTCATTTATACAAGAGCCACTTCTCTGTCTCCTGATCATTCAAACAGCGGCAACTCCTGCCTCTGTCTCACATCCAACTTTTCTTCAAGGTCAAAACTTTAGAAGCAATAAGAGCTGGGGGACTTCGATTACGACACGCCTGAGTTTATTCTGACCTGTGTTTGCACTTCTCCCCTCACTAGCTTTCTGACATTAAGCAGGTTCTGCCCCTCAGTTCCGGACCTAGCAGGGGTAACTAGTACCTATCTCACGGCACTGATGGAAGGGTGTACTCTTAGGTGTTGCTGGTATAGGGGAAGTTGAAATTTATTCTTTTTTTTACCTATCCATCAGAACACATCTTAAGTTAGAAGCCTTATTCTCAAGGGGGTCTCAGCACACTGCCCACACACCTCCCAGATCTCCCAGATGCCTTGTGTCCTTAGTTCGGATGACAACATGTTTACAATAGATTCTACCTGAGGGTGTGATAGTCAGTCTGCAAACTGACCAATAGTATCATAGGGCCTTTCCCTGCCTAATGGGGACTTAGGAGGGAACAAGACAGATTTGGAGGGGATCTTTTTTATTCTGCTTGTTTGCCCCTGGCACCAATGTCAATCCTGTGCCCTCCCCCAGGGACATCTGCTGTGCCACTTCTCGCTGTTTTTCCAGCCTTGCAGGGTCAGGTGGGAAGAGCAAGACTCCTACCAGCTCTTTTCTCACAGCTAGAAGGGCCCCAGGGTGCTGTTATCTGTCCCTCTCACTGGAGGTGTGGGCGATCCCTCTTTGCACTTTGCTGGATTTCCTAGAACATAATCCGCAGCTTCCATGGTGCCTCCTTCATCTGTGAGATACATTCATTTTTATTTTCTGAGGGATAATTAAAGTATAATATCGCACATATTTGAAAGGTTTTGTCATATGTATACCCTCATAAAATCACCACTCTATAATGAACATTCTCATCTTTCTTAAACACCTCTTGACCCTTTGTGATCCTGAATCCCCTTTCCTCCATCCTTACTTCCCAGTCGTCGTTGGCCCTTTCTGTCCCCCTATGTTGTATTTTCTAGAATTTTGTATTAATGGGTTCACACGGCATGTACTCTTTTTCTCGGCACAATTATTTTGAGATTCAGCCTTGTTGCAACATGTATCAATAGTTAACTTCTTTTTGTTGAGCTGAACTTTATTGTATGGATATATCACCATTTGTTCATCCGTTTATCTGTTAACAGACATTTGAGTTGTTTTCATTTTTTGCTATTAAAAAGAAATAAAGCTGCTATGAACATTGGTGTAGAAGTCTTTGTATGGATGTGTGCTTTCCATTTTCTTGGGTAAATACCTCCTTGTAGAAAGTCTGGATCATATATACCGTATGTGTATACATATGCTTGATATTTATTGTATGTGGGTGTGTGCATGCATACTTATATGTATGCTTGATGTTTTAACAAATGGCCAAAGTGTGTTGTATCATTTTACATTCCCACCGTGTATATGAGAGTTCCACTTCTTCCACATTGTTGCCAATACAGATATGGACATTCTTTTTTTTTTTTTTTTTGAGTCTCACTCAGTTGCTCAGACTAGAGTGCAGTGGCTGCTCCCGGCCACCGCAGCCTCGACCTGCTGGGCTGCGGTGATCCTTCCGCCTCAGTCCTCCAAGGAGCTGGAACTAGAGGCACGCACTACCATGCCCGGCTAATTTTTTTGATTTATTGTAGAGATGAGGTTTCTCCAAGTTGCCCAGGTGGGTCTTGAACCCGAGGGCTCAGGCAATCCACTCACCTCGGCCTCCCAAAGTGTGGGATTACAGTCTGAGCCACCGAGCCCGGCCAATATGGACATTCTTACTGTCTAATTTTATCTGTTCTATTAGGTGGGTAGTGGTATCTCATCTCAGTTTTAGTTTATCTTTGACCTTCTGTTGAGTAGACATCATGTGCTAATTTTTCATCTGTGTATCTTTTTTGGTGAAGGGTCTGTTAAAATTTTTGACCATTAAAACTTTGGGCCATTTGCTTCCTTACTGAATTTTGAAAATTTCTTAAACATCTTGGGTATACGTTCTTCTGCACTAGATCTGTGAATTGCAAATATTTTCTTCCAGTCTGTGGCTGGTCATTTCCATTTTTAACAGAGTCTTTTGAAGAGTGAAGGTTGTAAGTTTGATGTACAGTTTATTATTTTTTTTCTTCTATGAATCATACCTTTGGTATTCTGTTCTATTCTATTCAGTTTTTTTTTTCTGTTCTGCTCTCATTTTACCCTGTTCTGATTTATTTATTATGCCATCTATATTTGTCTATCTTTACACCAGTATCACAGTTTTTATTTCTGTAACTTTATTATAAATCTTAAAATTGGGTAGTGATACTCCTTCAAATTTGTTCTTATTTTTCAAAGTTGTTTTTGGCTCTTTTAGGTCTTTAAATTTCCATATGAGTTTTAGAATCAATTTTTCAATCTTTACAGAAAAGGCTACTGGAGTTTTGATTGGGATTGCACTGATGCTAGAAGCCAATTTGGAGAGAATTGACCTCTTAACAATTTTGAGTCTTCAGACTCATGAACATGATGTTCATAGTCATTTTTAAAAATTCTCATTTACTTTTAATTTCTCTCAGCAATGTTTTATAGTTTTCAATATAAGTCTTGCCCCTCTTTTTTCAGACATATTTTTAAGTATGTCATAATTTTTGGTACAATTGTAAATGGTATTTTTTTTGTTTTGCTTTAGGCCCTACTTATTTCTTTTTTATTTTACTTTATCTTTAAAAAATGTTGGGTACAATTCAGGGTGTAAATGGCATTTTTAAAGATTTAAATGTCTAACTTTGTATTACTAGTATGTAAGAGCACAACTGATTGTAGGATATTGATCTTGTAGTCTAAAAACATGCAAAACACACTCATTAATTCTTGCAACTTTATTGTGGATTATGTCATCTGTGAATAAAGACAGCTTTACTTAATTATTTTTGATCTGGATTATTTTATTTCTTTTTCTTGCCTTATTTCACTGACTAGGACTTGTAGTACAATGCTTAATTGAAATGGTGAAGAAGACATCCTTGTCTTGTTTCTGATTTTAGGAGTCAAGCATATTAACTGCTGGTTTTCCACAGATGACATTCATCAGGACGAAAAGGTTTCTTTCTCTTTCTATTCTGCAGTGAGCGTTTCTTAGCAGGATTGGATGTTGGGCTGTATAAAATGCTTTTTATCAATAGATTAAAATGACCATATTGTTTTGCTTTTTATGTTATTAGTTTGATGAATTACATAAACTGATTTTTTAAATGTTAAATCTCCCTTACATTCCTGAGATAGACTGACTCCACACATCTTTATCAGGATGCATTTTTTTATTTTTAAAATATATTACTAAACTTGGTTTTTTATAATTTTCTTTTAGAAAAACAATTTTAAAAGAGTTTTTATATCTCTGTTCATGAGTGATACTGTTCAATAGTTTTCTAGTCATTCCTTTTTCCTGAAGAGATGTGTAGAATTATTATTTCTTCTTTAGATGTTTGGTAGAATTGACAAATAGGACTGAATTCTTTTGGTAGAGATTTTATTTTTGTTTTTGTTTTGTTTTGATATTGCTTCTGCAGGCCCAGAAGGTGGAGCATTGAACAATAGAGCAACAGTGGATTATTCTTAGGTCTAGAAATGTAATGAAAATTTTCCTGCTAGGTTTTGAATCTTCTTGGAACATATAAATTCTTTATTTTTTTCAATTTCTCCCTAAGAATGGAAATATTTATACTATGCCTGTCCCACTATTGTATTTGGGAAGCAGGTAACATATTTTCTAGTTAAGAAGCTCCACAGATGGAGAAGAATTTTGCTTTAAGATGGATCACAACCAGAATATCACCTAACCGGGCTACTTAGAAAATCAGATGATAAGATTTGTGACATTTGAGGTGATGATATTTAGATGAGACTTTAGACTTAGAGTTTATGCCATGATATGTTCTGGGGATGTTGGGATGGGGTAAATGTGTTTCACATGTAGGACACATCAATTTTGGGAGAATTCAAGCATGGACTATAGTGGACCGAATGGTGTCCTTGAAAGGATATGTTGAAATCCTAACCCTCAGAACCTGTGAATATGGCCTTATTTAGACGAGGATCTTTCCAGATGTAATTAGTTATGATGAGGTGATACTAGATTATGTTGGGCCCTAAATCCAATGACTGGTGTGCTTATAAGGAGAGAAAGGTTTGGAGATAAACAGACACACAGAGGGAAGAAGGCCTTTTGAATGTGAAGGTGGAGTCAGAAGTTGGTGTATTGCAGCTACAAGTTGAGAAATGCCAATGACTGCCAATAGTTCCCAGAAGCCAGGAAGAGGCAGGAATAGATCCTTCCCTAAATCCTTCATAAGAAGCATAGCCCTGTGTCGACACTAGATTTCACACTTATATCCTCCAGAACGGTGAAAGAATAGATTTCTGTTGTTTTAGCCATCCACTTTTTGGTATTTTGTTACGGCAGTCTTAAGAAATTGGTACATGTGGTAATTATCACCACATTCAAGATGCAAAATAGTTCTATCACCTCCAAAACCTCTCTTTTGATAACTCTCTTAAATCAGTTTCTCACCTCTCTCCTAAACCTTATCAACTACTGATCTGTTCTCTCTCACTATAGTTTTGACTTTTTAAGTCTGTCATGAAAATGTAGTGATATGGTAACCTTTTTATTGAGCATAATGCCCTTGAGATTCATCAAGTTGATACATATAACAGTAATTCATTCCATTTTATTGCTAAGAAGTGTTGTATTTTGTAAGTGTACCATGGTTTGTGTGTCCATTTACTCACTGAAGAACATCTGGGTTGTTTCCAGTGTCTTGGCAATTATGAACATTTAAAAAATGACTGTAAGCCGGGCTCGGTGGCTCAGCCTGTAATCCCACTCCTTTGGGAGGCTGAGGTGAGTGGATTGGCTGAGCCCGCGGGTTCGAGACCCGCCTGGGCAGCGAGACCTCATCTCTACAATAAATCAAAAAATCAGCTGGGGGTGGTAGCGCGCGCCTGTAGTTCCGGTTACTTGGAAGGCTGAGGCGGAAGGATCGCCGGAGCTCAGCAGGTCGAGGCTGCGGTGGCCGGGAGCGGCCACTGCACTCCAGTCTGGGCGACAGAGTGAGACTCCAACTCAAAAAAAAAAAAAAAAAAGACTGTAAACATTTATGTACAGGTACTTTGCGTGAACATAAGTTTCCATTTTCGAAGGTAAATATTTAGGAATGTAATTGTAGTAATGTGTTGTGTGGTGAGCATATGTTTAACTTCATAAGAAACCACTCTGGATTTTAGAGTGGTTGTATTATTTGCACTCCCAGCAAGTATGGGAATGTTAGTTGCTCTGTATTTTCTTCAGCACTTGGCATTGTCAGTTTTTCTTTGTTTTTAACCATTCTAATAGGTATGCAGTGGTATCTCCCCATGGTTCCCTCTTGTACTATTACAATGGTTAATGATTTTAAACAACTTTTCATGTGTTTATTTGCCACGTGTATATTCTCTTTAATGAAATATCTGTTCAAATCTTTGAAAAAAGTTTCTCTTATTCTTTATTTGAGAGTTAGTTATATATCCTGCATGCAAAACCTTTGTCATTTTTGTTACTTGCAAATACTTTCTCTCAGTCTGTAACTTGTCTTTCCAGTCTCTTAACAGTGTCTTTTCTGGAGCAAAGCTTTTTAAATTTGATAAAACATAATTTATTAGTTTTTTCTTTTATAGATCATGCTTTTCATGTTATCTTTATAAACTCCAGGTCATGAAATTTGCCTTCTCTATTTTCTTCTAACAGTTTTATAATTTTACATTCTATATTTATACCTAGGATTTATTTTGAGTTAAATTTTATAAGGTATGAAGTTTTTGTCAGGGTTCTTTTCTTATATAGGTGTCTAGTTGCTTCAACACAATTTATTGAAATCCGATAATTCCCTATTTAATTTCTTTTGCACTTTTGTCAATAATAAAATTGCCATTTGTATGGGTTTATTTCTGTGTTCTATTCTGCTCCATTATTTTGTTTGTCTATCACCTTATTATTACCTCACTGTCTTGATTACTATAGCTTCATAGTAAGGTTTAAAATTGGATTGTGTGATTCCTCTAAGTTTATTCTTCTTTTAAAAAATTGTTTGAGCTTTTTGCCTTTCTATCTACATTTTAGAATTTATCCATAGCTACACATTTTCTGTTGAGCTTTTAACTGGAATTAGGTAAAGTCTATGGATAGATTTTGAAAGAATTAACATCTTTACTGTATTGAGTTTTCTAATTCATAAACATGACATGTATCTCCATCTATTTAAGTATTTTAAAATTTACTTCATCAGAGTTTGTAGCTTTTAGCATAAAGATTCTGTACGCTCATTACATTTAAACTTAAGTATTTCATGTTTTGGAGTTATTCTGCATGATTTTTTTTAACTTAAAAAATTCAATTGTTCATTGCTTGTGTACAGAAACGATTAATTTTTTCGTGTTGATGTTGTATCCATGGTTATTCTTGGTAGATTCTTTGGATATTCTATGTGGACAATCATATTATGTGTAAATATAAAAACTTTTATTTCCTTCTAATTATTCTGACTCATTTCTTTTACTTGCCTTATTGTACTGGTTAAGACTTCTAGTGCATTGTTGAATAGGAACTGTGAGAAAGAGCAACCCTGCCTTGTTCTTGATCTTGGTGATAAAGTATTACATCTTTCACCATAACGTATAATGCTATCTGTAGAGTTTTTCTTGAGGCCTTTTATTAGCTTGAGGAAGTTCCCTACTGTTTCTAGTTTGCTGAGAATTTTTATCATGATTGGATATTGAGTTTTGTGAAATGGTTTTTTCTTGCATTGATGAATATAATCCCACTTTCTTTCCTTTCAGGCCTTAATATAGTAAATTGCACTGACTTATTGCAGAATATTGAAACTGCATTCCTAGAAATCCCTTGGTCATTGTGGATTTTAAGAAATGCATATTGCTATTTTCGACTTGCTGAAAATTTGTTTAGAATTTTTGTGTCTATACTCATGAAGGATGTTGGTCTATATTTTCCTTTTTTATTTGACACAATGATTATAACTACTTATGAGGTACATGTGATGTTTTAACACATGCATACATTGTGTAATTTTCTGTTGTTTGTGGTTTTTCTTTTTGAGGTGAGAAAGCAATAGTTTATTAAGAAGAAAAAAACAAAAACAAAAACAACTCCTGAGTGGGAGGGGACCTGAAAAAGGGTTTGCCCTTTCTGTTTTTTAATACAACTTTTTATAACAACTATCCTGGCCTCTTAGAATAAAATGTGATGTATTTTATTGATTTCTAAGACAGGAATATAAAGTCTTTACCTATAATTGTGGATTTTCAATTTTTCTTTTAATTTAGTCAGCTTTTGTTTTATGTAATTTGAAGCTCTGTGTCAAATCTGTGTGTTAAGTGCATGCACATTTAAGATTGTTATGTATTCCTGGTAAATTGTCCCTTTTATCATTTTATAACATCTTTCTTTATTCCTGGTAATTTCCTTTGTCTAAGTCTACTTTATCAACTACTACTGTAGCTACTGCAGCCTTTTTAAATGAATGTTTGTATAGTATATCTTTCCCTATCCTTTTACTTTTGACCTACCTATTGACCTACATCTGCCTATGGCTATACCTATACATATTGCATTTTTTGTAGATGGCATATACTATAGTTTTTTTTTAATTCTGAGAATTTAAAAAATATTTTGTAATTTGTATGTTTAGATCAGTCTTTTTGTCCTTTCTTTGTCTGTTTACTTTCTTTCTTCAACCTTCTGTGGGATTATTTGAGCCTTTTGTTTGAATATTACATTTTAGTTTTCTAACTTATTTTTGACTTTATCTCTTTATAATTTCTTTTTAGCTGTTGCCTCAAAAATTCCAATGCACATACTTAACTTTTTGCAGTCTAGTTAGAATCAACATTTTACCACATTAAGAGGAATTTGCAATGTCTCTCTCATATAGTGCCCTTTGTCCTCCCATCTTTACATTATGGCTTTCCTATGGATTGTGTCTACAGACATTAAAAATCTCGTTAGATAACATTTTTGGTTTTAAGGCTCAAGTTTATTTTAAAGAATTCAGGATGAGAATATTCTATTACATTTATACAGATGTGTACTGCTTCTGTTGAACTTCATTTATTTATCATGTATTTTTTATTAATTATTGAAACTTGTTCCAAGTTCCCCTCTGGTATAATTTTCCTTCTGTTTGGAGAACTTCCTTTAACAATTCCTTAAAATAGATGTGCTGACAGAAATTTTCTTTGCTTTCCTTTACTTGAGAATGCCTTTATTTCACTTTATTCCTCAGTGATATTTTTTCTGGATATATAATTCTGGGCTGACTATTACTTCCTTTTTGCACTTTGAAAGCATCGTTTCACTTCCTTCTGGACTCCATTATCCTGATGAGAAATCTGGAGCTATTCAAATTTTTGTTCTGCTCTATGAAATGAATCATTTGAAATTATTGCATGAAGCACATCATTTTTTGACTGATTTGAGGATTTTTCTTTGTTTTTTAGTTTTCAGTTGCTTGTTTATGATACATATGGCCATGAAATTCTTTGATTTTTTTTTCTTCTTTGGAGTGTGTTGGGATACTTTAATATACAAATTGACAACTTTGATCAGATTTAGGACATTTCCAGGCAGTATTTCTTCAAATAATTTTTTTCTGATTCACACTTCTCCTGTCCTCTGGAGAATACTAGAACTTTTATATCACTTATAGTTCTTTGAGCCTCTGTTTTCTTCACTTTTTTCCCCTCTTCATTCTGATTATATAAAATGCTTATCATCAAGTTCACTGACTCTTTTCTTAATCATCCCCATCCTTCTGCTGTGTACATCCAGAGAAATCTTCATTCTGGTTACTATATTCTTTAGTTCTAAAATTTCCATTTGGTTCTTTTGTATGATTTCTGTTTCTATTCTGAGTCTTTATATCTTTGTATTTGTCTGAAAATTGCCCATGCATACTTTTCAGAGCACTAAACAAAATCTTTCTGTTATCTTTCTAACACCTCTGTCATCTCTAGCTTGGTGTCTGCTGACTGATTTTTTGCATGTGAGTTGATTTTTATTTTTGTATTCAAAGTTATTTTCAATTGTTTCATGGACATTTTAAATATCATGAGACTCTAAGTTTTGCTTAAATTATATGAAAAATGTTATTTTATTCTAGTTGGCAATTGACTTGGTTGAGTTTGGACTACGAGTTCTGACCAGCCTCCTTTGGGTTGTGATTTCTTTCTTTTTTTTTTAATCAATATTTTTTATTATGATTTTGTGGGGTACAGTTAAGGGTTAGGTGTACAATTACGTTTCATTCAGGCACCCTGTTGATAAGAGGTGTTTCCCCATCCCCAGACAGATATTTGCAACTGTTAATCCCATCCCCATCCCCCCCATAATTTTCCAGTACCGTCATTCATTATTTTAGAGTATTACATTGGATGTTCAAGGTCCATTATATGAGTGAGAACATGTGATACTCAGTTCTTTGTTTCTGTGAGAGGTCACTCAGTACTATAGACTCTAGTTCTATCCAGGTTGATGCGGAATTCATGATTTTGTTCTTTTTTATGGCTGCATAGTATTCCATTGTGTATATGTACCACATTTTTTTAATCCAGTCCTCTTTTGATGGGCAGCATGGTTGTTTCCAGGTTCTTGCTATTGTGAACAATCTTTTGTC
>NW_007248813.1:133409-154043 GCF_000164805.1 Carlito syrichta
AGTGATTTGAGTTCCTCAGGGTATATTCCCAGTAGGGGGATTGCGGGGTCATATGGAAGGTCGATTTTTAGAGCTTTTAGGAATTGCCACACTGCTTTCCACAGAGGTTGCATTAGTTTACACTCCCACCAACAGTGTAGAAGTGTTCCCTTTTCACCACACCCTCTCCAGCAGCTGTTATTTTTTGAGTTGTTGATAATTGCCATTCTGACTGGAGTTAGGTGGTATCTCAGTGTGGTTTCAATGTCATTTCCATTTTCAAAGTCTTTGCAGTACTGTAGACACTTCCTGCACATGTACCACTCAGTGGCCAGTGCAGCTTTAGTGTGAGCCCAGAGTTTCATTAACAACTTTATGGGGTTGATTTCCCAGAACCCTCCTTCTTTATATCTTGCATACTCTGCAGTTTCTTGAGCTTCCTATTTTTTGTCCCCCCACTAGAAAACTGTGGCTTTATTTACCCTAGGTGGTAGGTTGTCGCTGTACATTTTCTATGATTGTGTCCATGTCTAGGCAAGCAACAGGAGGTGAAGGGAGAAGAAGCAGCAATTGGAGCTTGTCCCACTTTTTGGGATGACCACTCTTCTGATTGATGGAGAAGCTTCCACTGACTCGTTTTAGGTACCTGTGGTCCCTGCTACTGTTACTGCCATTGTCACTGACTCTTGTTACTATTGAATTATCTGAAGACTGGGATATAAGAGAGCAAAGAGAAAAAAATGATTACTGCCTCAGGGATTGTCCTCTTTTTTGCTTCTTAAGTTAGAACCAGAGGGTTTATTCTAAAATTCACTCTGAGCTCCAGTCCCTAATTCTAGATTTTAGAATGCTCTGCCTCTGAGCCAAAAGATATACCAGAGGAAAAATAAGAAATTCACCACCAGTTTGGTTGGATTTAGAGTTCTGGTTTTCTTTCTCAATCTGCTACTCTTTCCTTATCAGAGTCTTCAAATACCTACTCTGTATATTTCACACTGGTTTTATTGTTGCAATCAGTGGGAAAGACAGAGTGGCATGTGCTTACTCCATCTTACCTCAAACCAGACCGTTCTTTTCACATGTGGAAGTGCTGTGTTTGCTGCACTGAAGCACAGATGAGTGTTACTGCCACACTTGTCATTGAGGTTTATGAAGAAATGTAGGCAACATTGCAACTCTGTGAGTTGAAGGCACACTATTCTCACTGGCTGGACTTCAATCACAGAGAAGAGTGTACAGACTTTCCCCAGAGCTAAACACATTTCATCTTTTTCTCCTGTATCACCATCTTGAAAAGCAGTGGTCACTGTGTGGGGATGTTTTCAACCACAAATTTAAATATACATCTATGCTCACACCCTGCTAACCATGCACACTAATGAACAAGTAGACAAAACATACAGCTTATGTATTGCTTCACCTCTTTGTGCCTAGATTTTTACAGTTTCTTACTGAGGTATAATTCACATACTATAAAATTTGGCCTTTGGTAGTGTACAATTCAGTGGGTTTTAGTATACAAGGGGAGCCCTCCAAAAACTAGAATGATCTTTTGGAGGGTAAGTCCCTTGTAGTACAGCTTCTCCCACTAGTTAAGTGTTCTAGAAACCCATCGGCATCAGTTTCACAACTGGCATTGTTGTGAGAGGCAGTGTTCAGCTTCAGTGAATTTTGGGGGAGAATTTTTTAAATGTGTTTTCTCATTTTGTGATTGGTGATTTATGAGCTCAACTGACCACACTTCTGAGTGTTCAACAGTTTTTGACCCCAAAGGGCATGACCCTCAATCCCCATCCTCTCTAGGTGAAAAAAGTCTTCAATGGGACGCGTTTTGCTGATGTGGAAGAGGTGAAACAAAAAACAGCAGAAGCACTAAAAGCCATCAAAATCAACAAGTTCAAAAATTGTTTTGAGCAGTGGAAAAAGTGTCTCGATAGGCATATCCCATTAAACGAAGAGTACTTTGAAGGTAACTAAAGTTTAAACATGCAAAAATAAATACAGTAATGTTTTATAAATGAGTTGCAGTGTTCTGGGGGGTCCCTCCTCATATTTACTTGGTATATCTGTGCAGGGCCAGAGCTCTGAGGCCAGTTACCTCCAGTTGCAGATATCTGTGTCTGTTTATTCTTGTGTTTCCACAAATATTAGCATCTCCTATTTATAATTTAAAGTGTAAAAGGCTGTGTCATTCCAAATCTCCTTCAAAGTGCCTTCCAGTTTTGCTTCTCTGTGTCTCAGTAGAGTTAGAGGCAGAGTCTTCACAGGCCTGTGTTTTCTGCCTCCTGGTTGATTTCTCTTTCTGCTGTTTTCACAACATTGTGTGTGGTGCCAGGGTATGTATGAGGATGCAAAAGAGTAATGACCTGCTCATACCCTGCTGACCCATGCACACGGACAAACAAGTAGGCAAAACCTAGTGAAGCTGTAGGTTCCCAAGCTCCTGGGCTCTACCCATTCCACTTCTGAGTCTACACTGATGGAATTTCTAGTGCACGTGTGTAAGGAGACACACATGAATGCACAGTATAGTATGAGCTGCGAGAAGCAGTGTCCCTTAGTTAGCAGACAGTTCTCTTTAGACACTGGAAGGCTGTGCTGCAAGGAAGAAGAAATGAACTAGCACAGGTATCACAATGGGATTATTTGAGAACCATCAAGCAGGTGAGAAAAGCAAATTACTATATGACATACATTATGCCAGTCAAAGACTGTAGAGGTGGAAAATAATACTGTCTATTGTTTATGGAGAACTGCAAAGGCTTCAAAGAAAGGGGAAGACTCATGTAAAGCATGCAAAGGAATTTTGGGCTGGTGGTCATTTCTGGGGAAGGTACGAGAGGAATGGGTCAGGCAGGGCACCCAGGAATATGTGTATACTAGGTGTTTCACTGAAACAGTGACATCTAGGGCAAACATGGTAGAAGGTTACACAATTTGCAGACTGGGTTCTGGGCACACTGGCACTTATTGCAGTACTCTTTTCCTCTTTATTGTTATTTTTAACTATTTTGGAAAGATTGCAACATAAACACATACACACACACACACACACACACACACACACACACACACAAATGAAGGGCTCTCTGTCAAGCACTTAGTGCTGGTCCTAGCACACGAAGCTTCCACTAAACTTGAACTGTTCACTTTATCTCCCCGGACTACCTAGAGGTTTAGGATTTTGGATTCAGGAACACTGCAGGGCAAGGCGATGGGTCTAAGGTTGTATACAAAGTCACAGGCAGAACTGATGTGACCCCCATCTGTCTGAAGCCAGAGTGGGTCCCTCAGTATCACCCCAGCCTGCGGGACACTCCTGTGGTCAAGGAACCAAATTGTGGGCTATGCCATTCTTCATTGCTAGCTATCCAGGGTCATCTGATGCTCTAACTAGGCTTGGTGGGTTCATAGCAGAAGGCATCCTCCGATGAATGGATCTCTATTTTCTCTAAAGAGCAGCAGGGCATTGGCTTCTAGCAATGTGCAGTGTGATCATAGTCCTTCTTCCAAAGGTGTCAAGCTCACTCCTGCCCTGAGGTCACACTGAACGGAGGAAACATTCAAGCCCTCTGGAGAAACCTGCCAGCTTGGAGAATCAGTCCATGGCCTGGTTGGCACTTGGTCCAGACTGGTCAAGCATCCTGCAAAAGCTCGTGCGCCTTGAGATGTACTGCCACCGTCCTCCATGCCCTCAGATGTCTGTGTTCTTCTCTGAGTTGGGGTCTGCAGACCCCGATTCAGGTCCAGGTTCACTACTGACTGGTATGTGGCTTTGAGCAAGGCATTTTCTCTTGAAATGTTCCTGCTTTCCTTTTCTGTATAACAAAAGGATGCAGTCAACAGGCTCTGGCATCTCCCCACCTACCAGTATTTTTATGGGGAGAAATGAAAAAAAGAGAAAGGTTATTAGCAAACAGGAGAGAGAGAGGAGGTTAAAAGGTAGAATGCCTGTGTGTGTTGTAGTGTGTATGTATTGTGATATGTGTACTGTTTGTGTTGTGTGTGTTGGGTGTGTGACATGTGTATTGTATGTGTAGTATGTGTGGTTGTAAGCTGTGTGTGGTGTAGTGGTGTGTGATGTGGAGTGTGTGGAATGTATGTTGTGAGCTGTGTAGGGTGTGTGTGGTGTATGTGTGTGGTGTTTTGTGTATGTTGTATCCATGGGTGAGCTGTGCAAGGTGTATGTGTAGGGGATGTGTTGTGTGTTTTGGTGGATGTCGTGTTGTGTATGTTGTGAGCTGTGTGAGGTGTGCATATGTGATGTGTGGTATATGGTGAGAGTGTGGTATATGTTGTATTGTATGTTGTGCTGTTTGTTGTGTTATGAATGTTGTGAACTGTGTGAAGTGGATGTGTAGTGTGGTATTGTGTGTATTGCCTCTGCAGTAGATGTATGCTCAGAAGATGGCTGTCCAGGCAATGGGATATCTGTTCCACACCAGAAAGTGCTTCTCCTCTTGGGTCACAGCCAGGGTGCAAAAGAGACTCAGTTATTAAAATGTCTGTTTGTGCCAGGTGATTACCTGTTGCCTCAAGCTGTCATCGCTCACTGCACAGCCTTTCACATTAGTGTAAATGCAACACAGAGATGCCCTTTTGCAATTCCCAAAGCCCCTGATGGGATGTACTCCTCCGAGCCTTGAGTGGTCCCTCCCTTGAGGGAGTCACTGCTAAGGGATCCACTAGGTGGTGGGGCAGAAGTATTTGGGTTATTAGTATTTGTAAAATTCAAACACAACAGGAAGTACCTTCTGAATCCCAAACCTGGTTGTTGGCTTTGGGACAACCGGAAGTGTTTCATTAGTTCACAAAGCCTTGGTGAAAGTTGAAGATGCAAAAGTCTGAGGGTGGTGAGGCAGGGGAGTTCACTAAAAACAAATCCAAGAGTTCCTGAAAATCCAGGGTACCAGCACAACTCAGGGTTGATTCAAGTTGCCCCATCCTACAAAAGTCTTTGCTGTAGGTTTAAGTGAAGGAATGCTACCCTGAACCATTTGAAAAATACAGCTCCCCTTGCAAAACTTTGCTGCCCATCCAATGTCCGTGGAATAAAGGGATGCATGATAAGGGGTGAGAGTAAGCCCAATCAGAGTAGAGGTAAATGTCAACAAACGAGGAAAACCCCAAAAGAGCCTAGGTTAACCATCACCCAGCCTACCATGGTTGATGTGATCTAGTCATTTGCAGTCTTAAATAAAAATTTGAACAATTCACCTGGAAGACAGAAATGTGCCTAAGTGGATCGTTTTCATCGCAAGTTTGGTTTACCCAGGAAGAAGGAGGCGATGTCTTACTCATCATTGGTCACCGAGCTGCCAGTCTGTGCATCACCTAGGCTGGCTCCATCAACGCAGATGGGCTTATTTCTTTGGGTGGAGATATTACTCAATTCTCAATTAAGAGGAGAAAAGCATGAGTAAATTATGCTGATGTCTGTTTTATCTGTATGAAACACTGGGGCGGGGGGTAAACTGTGTTTAAAAAGAGAAAGAGAAACATCTGGAAAAGCCGACAGGGCAGATCAGATACTGCCCCATACCAGGAGGAAAGAAAACAGAATACTGAGCTGCTGTCTTCGTATTCTGAGACTGACCCAGGTACTTGATGTACCGAGGTTTTACATAGCAATTGCAGCCTGACATATGGTGAGGTGACAGGGAGGAGATGGATTTTCAGATCCACTGTGCCTTAGGGGATTGGGAGTCAGGAAACTGGTCTTTCTTTTTGCAAACTTGCACTAGTTCTCAGATGTAACAAACACAAGGTGTGAGGGTCTCATCAGATGCCCTGAGGAAGTGAGTGCCCAGGCTTCTCCTGCATACCACACTTTCCAGAACTGGAGACCCTCACTTCTTCACCTTTTGACAAAGGACATGTCAGAAGGCAAAGGAAATTTAAGCTCTACCCAAAGAAAAGAGACAACATCAAGAAGTTCAGGGAAGCAAGCAGTGGTGAGATTAACCTAGAGTATTTGCTAATGGGGTTAAAAGAGTGATTAGAGAGTGGGATCCAGTGTGGAGATGCTGGCAGGGGTCTGCTGGAGGAATTGCTCCCAACAGAGATGGAAGTGACTGGCAGAGGTGGTGCTGGACAAGGTCCCTGGAGGAAGGAGGACAAGAGTCAGACAGGCCAGGCTGTTGGAGTGATATTGAAATCTCCAAGAATTAAGGGAGTCGTAGTTGTGGAGAAAGTGACAGAGGCACCGGAGGTACCTGAGCGTGAACAGTAGTAGCCCTGGGGGAGGGCAGAACAGTGATGAGAAGGAGTCATGGGTGAGAGACTTTTATTAACAGAAGCATGAAAGCTGGAGACAAGACAGGTGGGAGACAAGGAGTGCATGTGCTCAAAGCCAGGTCCAAAGGTGCAGGTGTGATGGGAGAAAACAGTCATGTTGGAGAGGGAGCAGTGTCATTAGGGGAGAGCAGGGTTTCCTTCAGAGTGGGTGTCAGAAACTGCTGCTCATCCAACTGCTTATTTTATCTTTTTTGTAAATAAAGGTTTTTTGTAAATAAAGGTAGCTGAGTAGCAGTTACAGACATGTGGTCCACAGGCCTAATTACTTAGCATTTAGTTCTTTGGGAAAAAGTTTGCCATCTTTTGCCTTAGAGCAAGTAGATGAAGGAAACATTGGGAAAAAGACCGAGTTTCTAGTGGGTTTTGCTGTTTGTGGGATCATTTAGTTTACTTAGTGTTGTGGTTTGAGAGGGTTACTGTGATAAACAAGATGATTGTATTGTATTGCTTTTTTTTTTCGAAAGCAGAATTTATTGAGAGGACAGAAAAGCTCCCATAGTGAGAGGGGACCAGAGGGGGTTCCCCTACTGTAATTTTTTTAATTTTAATTTTTTAAAGTGAACAATGCAGTGGCATTTATTACATTCACAAGGTTGTCCCTCCACTCCTTTTTAATATCTCTGAAATGGCAATGCATCTTCCAAACATTATTTTTTTAATCAAAAAGTCCATATGATCATATGTAAAATTTCACTTGCAGAAGTGAGAATTAATGAAAAGGAATTAAAATTTAACCTAATTTTAATTGCATATATCTCATATAAATATAATTATATCTATACCACTCTCTTCACTTTCCATTCCACCTGATAAATGACCCAAGTCAATGAACACCTGAACTTTAAAATTTATTTTTAATTATTTATTTTAATTGTTTAGCATACATTTTTATTGGCTTACAAGAAATGGGCATACAGTAAATGGTTAAAAACAAATGGATTGACACAGAGAGGTGGAATTGAAGCTTAATACAGTCAGAACCCTGGTTTGGAGATTTCTATTCTTTCTCTACCCGAAGCTCTCTTTCTTACTAGGGACAAATCTCCTTCCCTCACTGGATCTCAACATCCCCAGTCTTCAAGGGCATCCTAGATTGAGTGATGTTGGCTGTCCCTTCTCCCAGACACATCGTGGGGTAGTCACAGCACTCTACTCTTTGGTGGTCAGAGTTCAGGTTCCTCATCTAGGTGAGTGTCCAGCAGGAAACATTTTTGATGACATGCTATTTCTGTTACATCACTGAATTACTGTAGCTCAACACCCAAAGTGAATTTTTTCCCCTTTGTTTCATAACCTGCAACAACAGTCAAGTCATATCTAAAAAATATGCAACAAGTGAGTCTCTTGGAAAACATCTGCAAGAATTGCTTCCCATCTACAGAGTGCTTGGGTAGTCACCTTCAATATTTTGCACTTTTAGGGTCTGCTTTACTTCACTCAATATTTTGTATTTGAGATTTATCCATATTCCTAACATATGAAAATGTGCCAATCTCAATAGTAATCCACAAAATAAAAATGTTAAAACCATAATAACATGCCACAACATGTCCTTGGGAATGACAAAACTTACGTCTGACAGAATGCATTCTTTACAAGGATGGATGTTGCATTGTTGATGTATATGTAAATTAATTACCACTACCTTGGAAAACAGTTTGACATTATCCATTAGAATTGAAAATATGCATTCTATCCCTTAGTGTGTACTCTACACATACTTGTGCCACCAGAAAAGAAGAATTTTTATAGCAAGCATTATTTATAATACCGACAGCCTGAAAACAACCAAAATGTTTATGAACAGTTAGATGAAAAGTCAATGATATATTCACACAGTGAAACAACACACAGTAACTTAGATGAACTACAGTTACATTTATTTTATTGGATGCTTTTATTTCTCCTTTTGTTTAAGACTTTTGAAATATTTTCTGTTGAACAGTCTGTCTTTTCTTTATTATTTATTTGTAGGACTTTTTAAAATAAATGGTAGACACCAGTCTTTTATTGGTTACATATGTTTATTACCAAAACACCAAGGGTTTCAGTTGGGGTCCTGTTGCTTGCTGCACAGAAAGCCAACAGTTGAGACAATGAGGACTGCCAGGTAGGAAGACTTTTTATTTGGGTGATATCATCAAGGAGAATGGGAGATTCCATCTCAAATCTGTATCTGTGTTCCACTGAAGTCAGGAGTTTATATGGTAAGGCAGGAATGTAGAAAAAAGGAATTGGGAGGTGGTAAGGAAGAGGCGTTGCTATACAGGAATTAGCCCACTGTTAGGAATCTTCTGGATGCTGTGATCTGGTGAATTTCAGTTCCTTGATACTACAGTCCTGAGGGTCAGCTTCCTGAGAAAGGAACTCAGATAAGACAACTATAATTTTCAGGCTTTAAGACTGGGAGGTTTAATTTCCAAGTTCTATTAGTTCTATGGGGGAGTTAGGTTGGTTTAATGTTCACATACTTTCTCATACTCTACCTTGCAATTTTGCTTTCTTATTGCTGTACCTACTTTTCAGTTACTGAAGTATTATCAATCTTTTCTGTTTTATTAACATTTTCCATATATTTTGCTTAAGAAAACTTCCCAACTCCAAGATCATAAAGGTGTCCTCCCATGTTATCATCTAAATGCTTTTTAGTATTGCCTTTCATAGTTAGGTCTATGGTCCTGCTGGGATTGGTTTCTCTCTATGATTCACATAAATTGTTTTTATTTTTGTTTGTTTTTCATGAGGATACCTAATTGTTTCAATCTTATTCATTTAAAAATTCACCCTTTCCTCAGTGCCCTATATGCCATTTTTTTGTCAAAAAGTAGGTGATTCTCTGCACTTGGGTCTTTTTCTAAACTATGATTTTGTTCAGTTGATCAGTGCGGTTTCCTTATGGCAGTGCCATATTGTCTTAATCTCTACAGATTTATGAAAAGTCCTCATATTTAATAGTGTGAGAAACCCAAAGTTTCTGTTTCAAATTTATCTGGGCTGGTATTTGTTTTTTTGCATTTCCATCTAACTTTTAGCATTAGTTTATCTCGTTCCAAATAAATAGTTGGTAAGAATTTCACTATTTCTAAAGATACATTTTAAGTGAATAGGTACATTTACCATGTTAAAACGTTGCACTGTGAATGTAATGTTCAATCACTCAGTCCATGAATGCGGATTATACATTTATACAGGTCTTCTTTAATCTTTCTGAGGAAAATGTTATAGGTTTCCTTACAGAGGTCTTGGACATCATTTGTTAGATTCAGTCCTGGAAACCTAGTTTTTTTGATGCTCGTATAAATCCCACCTAAAAAAACAATTCTCTGCTGTCAATTGGCATACAGAAATATCATTGGTTTTTGTAGATTTATTCTGAATCCAATAACATTGTTACATGCTGTAGATTCCTGTGGATTTTCTATGTATATAGTTGTTTAATCTTCAGTTCTGTCATTTTAAGATAACCACTCTCTTGTTCTTCCTTTTTAATTTTTATATCTTTAGTTACTTTTTCTTGCTTTGTAACGCTGGATAGGACTTCCAGCATATCACTTAACGGGAATGGCAATGGTGGACATCTTTGTTTCATTCCTGAATGAACACTGTCAGTATTTCTTCCCTAAGTATGCCATTTGCTATAGATTTTTTTTTTGATGTGGATATAGATACCCTTTATCTGGTTAAGAAAATTATCATCTATTTTTATTTTACTAAGTCTTAAAAAAATCATGAATGTTGAAATTTATCACATATTTTTTTCTGAATCCATTAAGATGCTCATATGAATTCACCTTTAGTTTGTGAATGCCATGAGTTATGCTGATTGCTCTACTAATGCTCAACCAGTCTTGTGTTTCTGGTGTAAATTCAAGTGGATCATTATGCATTCTTCCCTCTCTTTTCCTCTTCCTGGTTCTCCTCTTTTTTTCTCCTTCTTCTTTGAATATTGCTAAATTAGGTTGGTTAATATTTACCATAAAGTATTTGTGCTTGAATATTTGTCTTTTCTTGTACTGCTCTTGCTGACTCTTTAAAAGATGTCTAATTTTCAAATAATGCTAGATTTCCAGAAGAGTTATAAAATAGTACAGAAAATTCCCATATACCCTTCACCCAGCTTCTTTCTATATATGAGACATAACCATCATGCATTTATAAAGATTAAGGAATTAGCACTGGCACAATGTTATTAACTAACTGCAGACTTTATTAAGATTTTATGACCTGTGGGTTTCGGGTTTTGTTCAGGAATTGGATGCCAGTTCCGATTTCCATAAGGGTATTTCCTTCCTTTTCTAAGGTTCTTATGGTTTGAGGTTTTACATTCAGGTCTCTGATCCATTTGGAGTTAACCTTTGTGCATGGGGTTAGATAGGGGTCCTGTTTCAATCTTCTGCATGTGGTCAGTCAGTTTTCCCAGCACCATTTACTGAATAGGTTCTCCTCTCCCCAGTGGTAAGTGGTGGAGGCTTTGTCGAAGATGAGTTGGTTGAGAAATTGAGGTTTTGCTTCTGGATTCTCAATTCTATTCCATTGATCTATATGCCTGTTCCTATACCAATACCAAGCTGTTTTGATGATTGCAGCTTTATAGTAGTTTGAAGTCTGGTAATGTGATATCACCTGCTTTGTTTTTTTTGCTGAGGATTGTTCTGGCTATTCTTGGATGTTTGTGTTTCCATATGAATTCCTATGTTGTTTTTTCTAGGTCTGAGAAGAATGTTGCTGGTAATTTGACGGGTATTGCATTGAATTTGTAGATTGCCTTAGGTAAGATGGACATCTTCACAATGTTGATTCTTCCAATCCATGAGCATGGGATATTTTCCCATTTGTTTGTGTCATCTTTGATTTCTTTGAGCAGTGTTTTATAGTTTTCATTGTAAAGGTCCTTCACGTCTCTGGTTAGGAAGATGTCCAGGTATTTCATTTTTTTTGTGGCTATTGTGAATGGAATTGTGTTTTTTATTTGGGTTTCTGTTTGTTTATTATTGGTGTAGAGAAATGCGATTGTCTTTTGTACATTTATTTTGTATCTTGAGACTTTGCCAAAGGCCTTTATCAGTGTAAGGAGGTTTTTGACAGATTCTCTTGGATTTTCAAGGTACACAATCATATCATCTGCAAAGAGAGATAACTTGACTTCCTCTTTTCAGATTTGGATACCCCTGATTGCCTTCTCTTCACTGATTGCTAGAGCCAGGACTTCCAAGCAACCATGCTGCCCATCAAAAGAGGACTGGATTTTAAAAATGTGGTACATATACACGATGGAATACTACGCAGCCATAAAAAAGAACAAAATCATGAATTTTGCAGCAACCTGGATGGAACTAGAGGCTATAATACTGAGTGACCTCTCACAGAAATAAATATCCGAGTATCACATGTTTTCACTCATATAATGGACCTTGAACATCCAATGTAATACTATAAGAAAATGACTGAAGGTACTGGGAAACTATAGGGTGGGAGAGGGAGATGGGTTAACAGTAGCAAATATCTGTCTGGGGATAGGGAAACACCTCTTATCAACAGGGTGCTTGAATGAAACGTAATTGTGTACCTAACCCTTAACTGTACCCTACAACATCATCATAAAAAATATTAAAAAAAAAATCAAAAAAAAAAAAAAGATTTTAGCAGTTTTTCCTCTAAGATCTTTTTTCTATTCCAGGATGCAGTCTAGGATACCTTGTGGCATCTAGCTATCATGTCTCCTTATTCTCTTCTAATCTGTGATAGTTTTACAGTCTTTTCCTATTTTTATGGCCATTAAAAAAAAAGAGTAATAGTTCAGTGTTTGACAGTTTGGATTTGTCTGGTATTTTCTCATAATTAGATGGAGTTTTATGGATTTTAGGGGGAAAATCTCCATTGAGGTGAACTTCCCTTCTTATCCCATCATATCAAGGTGTCAAATGGTATCATGATATCAACTTGGCTTATTACCAGCACGTTAACTTTGACCACTTTGTTAAGGTGGTGTCTTTTTAAATTTTATTCAGGCTTTTTTCATCTCATAAAATAAGTTTGAAAATGTGTCTTCTGTTTCTTTTACTCTGGAAGAGTTAGTGAACACTTAGAATCATGTAAGCATTCTAGAACTCACTGTAGAGCCATTTGACCTTGATGGTTTTTCATTAGAAAGTCTTAAATTATTAATTAACACATCTCATCAACAAGGACCTGCATAATGAACATTTGTATACCTAACCCTGAATTGTACTCCACATCTTTAAAACAAAGAATAAATAAATAAACAAACAAACAAACAGCAACAACAAAAATTAATTAGATTTCTTTAAAAGTTTTAGAACTATATGCTTTCTCTTTCTGCACTTGTCAATTTTGGCAAGTTATTTTCCTGTGAAATTATTCCTTTCGACTAAATTTTATATTTATTGATATAAAATTGCTCATACTATTGTCTTATCTTCTTTATGCACACAGAACCCATAATAACGTGTCCTTTTTCATTTGTGATATTGGTTACTTATGCCTTTGTTAAACAGTTTTGCTTGGGGCTGCCAGTTTTATTATTAGTTTTTGCAAATAGCTAATAGCTTTTTGGTTCTCTATTTTTCTATTATTTGTTTTCTATTTGATTAATTTTTGCCCTTGTTTTTATTATTTTCTTCTTTTTAAAGCATATTTTAGTGTTTTTTTTAATTTTTGGAGATAGATGATTAGAATGCTTATTTTTAATTGTTTTTTTCATATATATAGTAGAAGTCATTTCCTGGTAAGAATTATTTTAAATTCATTACTCATTTCTCCAATTTTGATATGTAATATTTTTCTTGCAATCTGATTCAATGTATTTCCTATTAGCTTTATGTTTCTTCTTTGACCTGATATTTATTTATTTGTTTATATATTTATTTATTTATCTATTTTTGAGTTGGAGTCTCATTCTGTTGCCCAGGCTGGGGGCCAGTGGCACGCTCCCGACCACTGCAGCCTCGACCTGCTGGGCTCCGGCAATCCTTCTGCCTCAGCCTTCCGAGTAGCTGGAACTATAGGCGCGCGCTACCACACCCGGCTAATTTTTTGATTTATTGTAGAGATGAGGTGTTGCCAAGTTGCCCAGGGGGGTCTCGAACCCACGGGCTCAGGCAATCCACTCACCTCAGCCTCCCAAAGCATGAGATTACAGGCTGAGCCAGCGAGTCTGGCGACCTATCTGATATTTAGAAGCATAGTTTTTAATTTTCAAATAATGAGATGTGGCTAATTTAAAAAACTTATTTCTAAAATAATTGCACTGTAATTGGAGAACTTACCCTGGATGATTTCAGTTCTTTAACTTTTTAAAAGACATGTTTAATGGTCCTGTGTATGGTTAGTTTTTAAACACGTTTACATGTACTTGAAAACAAAATGTATCCTGCAATATTTGGATGCATTGTACCTAGGTCAAGTTTTTTAATCACGTTGCACAGATTTTAGCTAAGATCTGTATTTTTTTGTGTGTGTTTTATTGTTACTTACTGAGAGATAATGTGTTACAATCTTCCATTCTTATTGGGAATTTGTCACTTTCTACTTATGGTTCTGCCAATTTTTGTTTTTATATGTTCTTAGGTCATGTGAATTAAGTATATATAAATTTAATATCTTCTTTGTTTAAGAAGTAATTTATCATTACCAAAGAAACCCCTGTATTTATATCTACTAATTCTTTGGCCCTAGTATCCACTGTCTCTGATCCACTACCATGACTTTCTTTTGGTTAATTTTGCATGATGTATATTCAGTTATACTTAATCCTTTAGCTATCAACATGTACCTATACATTCAAATGTCTCTTTCACAGAACATTTTTATGTTTTTCTATTTAAATCTGATTATTTATCTTTAGTGGAAATATCCAGTCTTTTTACCACTATTATATTAATCATTAATATAGTGAAGTCAAATTAACCATCTAATAATGTGGTTTCAGTTTGTCCAGCTTTATGCTTTTTCTCTTCCTTACCATCTCTTTTGGATTGGTTTCTTTTTTCTTATTTTTTCTTTGCTTATAGTAAAACTCACTCTTTATGGTATATAGCTATAAGAGATTTACAAATACACGCAGTTACATAACCACAAGACATCCATCATTATGAAACATTCCCTTGTGCCTTCCATTTGCAGTCAATCAGATCCCCATCTCCACTCTCTGGCAATAACCAATGTGTTTGTATTCCTCTGTTTTGAATGTTCCAGAATGCCTCATAAATTAAATAATACTGTATGCAATTTTCTGAGCATGGCTTCTGTCAGTATAATGTGTTTAAAATTCACTCATTCGTGTGTGTGTATCAATAGCATTCCTCTTAATTGCCAAATACTAATGGCAATAACGCTAATGTTAGCACCACAGCTTATTTATCCAGTCACAAGATGAAGGGCATTTAGTTGTCTATGCTTCAGTTTCAGCATTGGGTACACCCTGAGGGCATAGCTTAGAGAGAAAATAATAGAAAAAATAGGAGATTCCCATCTACACTCTTTCAGCCTCAGGAGCTCCTGTCTTGATTCTTTGGCCAGAACGACAGAATTCCATGAATCTTAACCATGGGGTTGCGCAATCTGTGTTGGGACTGCCTTTGGGTCAATGCTGTGAAAGCGAAGAAAAAAAAATTACAACCCCTTATCGAGTGTTTTTTCATGTTTTGACTCATGCCATAATTGGTTGGCTTTGGTTGACTAGATATTTTAGTTGTAATCAGCAATTTATATAGCTGTAGCAGTCTTACTTAGCTAGAAGTAGCTAGCCTCATTGATTAATTTTTTATTATTTTATTTGTACTTCTTCCTGGCAGTAGTGAAATTATTCTTTAGTCATTTTTTAGTACTTCTGAGAAATTATAACATGGCTTCTTAGTTTACAAAATTCGAATATTAATTAATACCTTACTCTATTCTTGTGCAACAAAGGCACATTCAGACAGTTCTATTTGTGCTCTTCCTGATTAATATGTGATTTTTGTTATTTATTCTAATTCCACCTGTACAATCTACATTGCAGAAAATGTCACTGTTCTTGTATGAATACAGTCAGTGTTCACTTGGATATTGTCTCATAATTCTTTTGATTCTTTCATGCACTTTAATTTTCCATCTGTGGTAATGTTTCTTCTGCTTAAAGTATGTCCTTTTATATTTTCCAGTATTCTATTCTATTGACGAGTTCTCTCAATTTTTGTTTAACTGAAAACTTCATGTTACTTTATTTTTTACCAGTCAGGAATCCTATATAGAATGAAAAACTTTCATTAATTGTAGTAGTTTCTGGCTAATGCTATACAAATATAAGATCCTTTTATTTTCCTATGGAATACTCTTCATCTTAAGTTTTAGTTTAAAATTTTTTTGGGGGGGATGGCCCTGGGGCAATTTTATTACTTATTCCTGAAACTTAGTTGCCTTATCTATAAGATGGAGATGATAATAGCACCTTTCTTAATGATGAAGATTAGATACATTAATGCAAGAGAAACACCTTAGTATGTGCCTGGCAAATGCTAAACACAACAAATGTTAGCTAGTGTTATCTATACATGCTGATGTGTCAAATAGGATGGAAAGCGTGACAGAGAACAGGAGGTTTCTGCCACTCACATGTTCTGGTTCCTGATACATGAGCTGTCCCTCCTCCCTCCCCAACCTGTCCAAGCCCATCAAGATAGCTGTCCCTCATCTGTGCAGGAGCTGGATTCTAGACAAATGTCAGATGGCATGCATTTTGCAGAACTGAATGATAAAAGCAATTCTGGCTGTTGTGGGGGACAGAACACGCGAGTTTAACCTTGCAACTCGACTGACTTGGAAACATTCTTGTCAATATAAAAGATTTTGTTTGGGGCAGTGGAGAAACCGAGGCTGGCTCCCCGATGGTGCTCCCAGTTCATGGCCCAGTCTTAGTCCTTCTGCAGGTTCTGCCACAGGGTGTCGGCTGCTTTCTTGCTGAGGGCCATGTTGGGCCTTGCAGTCATGTTAGGGGGCAGCTGAACAAAGGGAACAGATTTTTAAAGCCACCCATAAGCTTGAGAAATTTCAGTTTCTGCTTCTTGTTTTCAAAACCAGCAGTGTCCCACAGGCCAAATTGGGTTCCCTTCTACTTCCTAGGCTCCAAAGCTTCCGTTTGCCCAACTCACGGTCGATATTTTCTTGCAAGACCTTTCGCCTCACCTGGTCTACGTGCACCTCATCCATCTTGCCCTTCTTGTCCAACACTACCTCAAGGGTCTGTGTTCGGTTCCTCCTTCCAAGGGTCTCCTGCTGCCTCGTCTTCTTCCGTCCTCTTCTTCTTCCTTTTCAGAGCTGGCTCCTTAGTGCCTGGCTGCTCCAGCTTTTTCTTGGACTTCCTTTTCTTCTTTCCTGGGGTCTTGGTGCCATCTTCTATTGGGATTTATTTTGAAGCCTCAACTCTGACTGGCTTCTTTCAACTTCCTTTCCTGTGGCTGCTCTCCATGGTCCTAGAGGGCTGGGAGTGGCCTAGGAGGGGGTCTTTCTCCTGGTGGATGTTTTTTTCTTCTTCTTCACATTCCTGCTATGGTTCTTGGGGCTCTCCTGCTTCTGTTTCTGCCCCAAGACCCCCTGCTTCCTTCCCCCTTGAGCAAGTGTACACAGCGTCCCTGGCCTCACAGAACCTGTGGTCCTGCACCAAGAAGGCTGTGGGAACCTGGGCCTTATTTGCCTTCCTGTGTTTTTTGAGCTTCTTGCCAACTCTGGTCTCCTCCACACTCTGTCTGAGACCTGAGAAAGTGACCGCCCCACAGCCATGGGACATGTCTGGAGGTGACTTCTTTTTTTCTTCTCCCCGCTGAGAAACTCCGAGTGGCCAAGGGCCTGTTTCCTGGGGCTGGGTAACTTCTCTGTCTTTGGGCATGCAACATGGCCTCAGGTTCTAGGTGCTCCTCACAAAGGGTGCTGCGGTTCTTCTTTTTCTTCTCAAGAGATCCCTTGGGCATCTGCTTGACCGACATTCTTAGAGGGGGATGTGGCTCTTACTGGAGAAGCATCAGCAAAATGATTATCATTGCTGAAAACTGAGCCTTGAGCCTCTGGGGTCTTTGACCAGTTTCTTCTTCTTCTTCTTCTTCTTTGTCTCTGGGAGCCCAAGGCCTAGGTCTACTTTGTGAGGCCTGGTGATCATTCCAGTAGGCCAAACATTCCCACCTCCATGTGAGAGCCTGCTCCGCCATGACCTGGAGGTCAATTTCCAGATCTTTTAAATGGTATTGCAAGGGTCAGATGATATGATCTATATATTTCTGTTTATGTAATATATTGATATATCAAGTTACTAGGAAATTTTTTGGTTTTTGTTACCTTCTTACTTTGTTTCATTTCATAAACTAGGTATTATTTTGAATTTTGTTGGAACAAGTTAATACTATGATTCATTTTTGTTTCCTGTGCTAAATCATTTTCAGCATTTGTTCCTCCTTCATCATTATATTCTACAGAATGTTCTATTGACTATCTATTTTTCTGCTTACTTGTTCTTAAATGTGTGAACTTGAACTTCTAGTTAGAGATGGTATTTTCATATATTCTTAAACTGTGAATAATGACTTCATAGATTTCCTTATCATTCTCCTTGGATACTACTGTGGATTCTAAGGTTCAAGGATTCTTGCCAATTTAGTGGGTGGAGGGAGAGAACAAAAGCTTTGACCAGTTTTTTCAAAAGAAATTTGCTTCAATAGCTGTGGCTTTTCTGCTCTGGGTTAGGCACGGCTCCTTTATTTTGGTATCAGACTTGATGTGGCTGAGTCCCATTCTTGGTGGAGAAGTATATATGATTTTCTCTTTGGAGAGAGCTTAACTCTCCACCTTGCCTGCCCGCCTTCTCCCACTTCCTGCTCTCTGCATAGATGAAGGACTCTTGCCATCCTGGGAACCCATTCTTGGAGACAAAGCCCTGCAGGCCGGTGCTTTTTCATCACTATCCATGGGTTCCACTGCTATGGCTTTCTAAGCCTTCTCAAATGCAATTTTCATCACCAGTTTTAAGGTTTGTCCTCTTGTCTCCTCTACCCTCTGATCTGGAGGTGCTTTGGGAGTCTCAGATGTTTTTCCATTTGTAGCTTTGGACCTATACTGTTTCCTCAGTGTGCAGAAATTTTAAAAAATTCCAAGAATTCTTAATAAATCTGGTCCCATTTTCACTGCTCCTATTAAAAAAATTTATTGAGTTTCTAAAATCTCTTGGATTCTAGTCTTCACATTTGTAGGTTTTCCCATAGGATTTATAATTAATATATTAATATCATTTCTTTTATGTACGGAGGTGAAAGGATAATACTTATTCTTTAATTTACCATCTTTTCCAAGCACTTTTTAAAAGACAACTTTTTGAAATCTGATCGTCTTCATTTTTAATTTTAATAGTATTTTTTCTGATCATCAATTAATTTTTGCTTATTTAGACAATGTGGAAAGTCAGAGAAAGTGTAAATCAGAAAATATTTCTTTAGGGTTTATTGTGTAGTAAAGAATCTGTCTGGTCTTTGTCCTCAGTTTGTGGGACGCAGCCTCTAAACCCTTGGGATCTTCCAAATGATAAGTAGGTCTGTTATTCATGGTGGGCCCCTGGGACAACACCTGAGTTTATACTGATATCGTAACTCCTGGTGGGCCTCTCTATACCTTCAGATGGGGACTAGGTCATGTCAGAAGGACCAACAGTGATTAGAGGGTTGGGGCATTGAACCACATCATATGAACCCAACTCCCAGGGAGGAAAGCTGGAAATTGAGTTTAATCACAAGGCCAAGGACTCAATCAATTATGCCCAGGCAGTGAGACCCCAATAAAACTCTGGACACCAAAACTGGGGTGAACTTTCTTGGTTGGTGATACACATCAGTGTGCACAGAGGGTGCTTTGTCATAAGGACATAGGAGTTTCACATTTGGGACCTTCTCAGAGGTCTTGTTACAGGTCTTTTCTTTTAGCTGGTCCTGATTTATAGACTTCCTTTTCTGTAATCAAACTGCAATCTTAAGCATAGCACTTTCTTGAGTTCTGTGAGTTGTTCAGTGAATTATTGAACCTCAGTGGGTTGTAAAAGCCCCTGAATTTGTAGCCGGTTGTTTAAAAATGAGGATTGCTTGGGAGCTCCTGAGTTTGTGGCTGGCACTGGAAGTATGAACAGTCTTGTTAACTGTGTTCTTCACCTGTGAAGTCTGACCTCACTCTAGGTAGTTAGTGTCAGAGTTGCATTGCAGTAATGCCACCCCTCAAATCCCCTGCTTATTCACATGTAGAGTGACTTTATTCTAGACTTTATAGATTTTTTCTTTATATTCAATCATCCCACCTATACAGTTTTTATATTTTTTATTGTAATTTGAGACTTCCAGTTTAAAATAAGGTATATGAGATATGAATTTACTTGATTTCACATTCGTAAATTAAATATTGCTCTTCATTGTTAAGAGTAATTTCTTTAACTTTTTAATGACTATATAGAATTCCATTTTTCGATGTGCTCAAATTTATTTCATTTTTATTTTTTTATTTTTTTTTATTTTTATTTTTTAATAATTAATCAGTATTTTTATTATAGTTTTGTGGGGTACAGTTAAGGGTTAGGTGTACAATTACGTTTCATTCAGACACCCTGTTGATAAGAGGTGTTTTCCCAGCCCCAGACAGATATTTGCTACTGTTAATCCCATCTCCCTCCCCCCCATAGTTTCCTAGAACCGTCAGTCATTTTCTTATAGTATTACATTGGATGTTCAAGGTCCATTATATGAGTGAGAACATGTGATATTCTGATCTTTGTTTCTGTGTGAGGTCACTCAGTATTATAGACTCTAGTTCCATCCAGGTTGCTGCGAAATTCATGATTTTGTTCTTTTTTATGGCTGCGTAGTATTCCATCGTGTATATGTACCACATTTTTTTAATCCAGTCCTCTTTTGATGGGCAGCATGGTTGTTTCCAGGTTCTTGCTATTGTGAACAACGCTGCGATAAACATACGTGTGCAGGTATCTTTTTTATAGAGTGATTTGTGTTCTTCAGGGTATATTCCCAGTAGGGGGATTGCAGGGTCATATGGAAGGTCAATTTTTAGAGTTTTTAGGAATCGCCACACCTGCTTTCCACAGAGGTTGCACTAGTTTACACTCCCACCAGCAGTGTAAAAGTGTTCCCTTTTCACCACACCCTCTCCAGCAGCTGTTATTTTTTGAGTTGTTGATAATTGCCATTCTGACTGAGTTAGGTGGTATCTCAGCATGATTTGATTTGCATCTCCCTGATGATTAGGAGTTGAGCATTTCTCATGTGTTGTTGGCTTCTCGAATGTCTTCTTTTGTGAAGTGGTCTGATCATATCTTTTGCCCAT
>NW_007248813.1:154224-159868 GCF_000164805.1 Carlito syrichta
TTTAGAGTTTAATAAGGTCCCATTTGTCTATCTTCTCTCTTAAGTCCTGTGGGTTTCGGGTTTTGTACAGGAATTGGATGCCAGTTCCGATTTCCTGAGAGTATTTCCTTCCTTTTCTAAGGTTCTTATGGTTTGAGGTTTTACATTTAGGTCTCTGATCCATTTGGAGTTAACCTTTGTGCATGGGGATAGATAGGGGTCCTGTTTCAATCTTCTGCATGTTGTCAACCAGTTTTCCCAGCACCATTTACTGAATAGGTTCTCTTCTCCCCACTGGTAGGTGGTGGGGGCTTTGTCGAAGATGAGTTGGTTGAGGAATTGAGGTTTTGCTTCTGGAATCTCAATTCTGTTCCATTGATCTATATACCTGTTCCTGTACCAATACCAAGCTGTTTTGATGATTGTAGCTTTATAGTAAAGTTTGAAGTCTGGTATTGTGATACCACCTGCTTTGTTTTTTTTGCTGAGGATTGTTCTGGCTATTCTTGGACGTTTGTGTTTCCATATGAATTCCTGTGTTGTTTTTTCTAGGTCTGAGAAGAATGTTGTTGGTAATTTAATGGGTATTGCATTGAATTTGTAGATTGCCTTAGGTAAGATGGACATCTTCACAATTATTTCATTTTTAAATGGCATTTATGTTGTTCTCAATTTAATTGTTAGAATATTTTTACAACTTCTTTGTACAGAGAGCTTAAATCATATTTTGTAACTTTAAATAGTTAGCTAGTCATATAGCTATTAAGACATATGTCAGTTTTAAAACTCTTTACCAAGATATTTGTTTTAATTTGAAATTGCTTGTTTATTGAGGTAAAATGTGCATAGAGTAAAATGCACAGGCCTTAAATATATAGTTTGATGAATTTTGACAAATTCATACACCTGTTTGACTGTAACCCACCATCCATCAAGATAGAACATTTTTTTCACACTAGAAACTTCTCCTATGCCTCTTTCCAATCAAAACTTATCCCCCTTACACTCTGGGAAAAAAAATATCTATTCTGAATTTAATTATTATAGATTAGTTTTTGCCTATTCTAAAATATTATAGTCATTACAAATACAATTGATGTGAACTTTATATATATATACATACATACATATATATACATACATACATACATACATATATATATATATATATATATGTATGTTTGCACATCTCCTGTGTTCTTCATTTTATATTCTTCATTTTGTAGTTTCCCACAGTCTGGAGTTTGCCAAGTGGATGTCTCAGACATTAACATGTTTCTCCATTCCTAATATTTCTTGTAAATTTGTAGATTAAACCCAAAGATATCTCATTTACTTTCTAAAGAAATAATCTTTTATAATATTTCTACTAGGAGCATAAAATGTAGGTTGTCTCTTTTGTGATATTAGTAGACATTTATAAACATTGTTTAGAACCATTAATTTATACCAACTTGCAAAGTGGTGGAATTCAAATTCGATGTTCTTTTTAAAATATTTTATTTTAAAGATGTGAAGTACAAGTCAGGATTAGGTACATAAATGGTCTACATACAGGTGAAGTTTGGACCTCCCATTGGTCCTCACTTCACCTGATTTAGGATCAGGTAGCCTTAGTGATGTTATGTGCCACCCCTCCCTCCCCTGGCAGTGTCCCGCTGCTGCCAATCCCTTTCTTGTAGTATTATGATAAATGTTCAGGGTCGACTTATGGGTGAGAACATGGAGTATTCAGTTTTTAGTTTCTGGATAGATCATTGAGTATGATAGCCTCTAAATCCATCCAAGTTCTGTGAAGTCCATTATTTTGTTCTTTATGGCTGCATAATATTCCATTGTGTATATATGTACCACATTTTTAAAAATCCAGTTCACTTTTGATGGGCGGCATGGTTGGTTCCATGTTTTTGTTATTGTGAATAGTGCTGCAATAAACATGCATGTGCAGGTACCTTCTTTGTAGAATGATTTGCGTTCCTCTGGGTATATTCCCAGAAAAGGGATGGCTGGGTCACCACACTGTTTTCCGCAGAGATTGTACTGATTTACCCTCCTACCAACAGTGCAGAAGCATTTCCCTTTCTCTGCATCCTCTCCAGCATCTGTTTTTTTTTTTTTTAGTTATTAATGTTGGCTATCAATCAGATAAGAGAAGGAAATCAAGCATATCCAAACAGGAAAAGAGGAAGCTAAGCTGTCTCTCTTTACTGACAATGTTATCCTATACCTTGAAAATCCAAAAGAATGTGTCAAAAAATCTCCTTGCCCTGATAAAGGACTTTGGCAAAGTCTCAGGGTACAAAATCAGTAAGCAAAAGGCAGTCGCATTTTTATACACCAACAACAAACAGGCAGAGAACCAAATAAGAAGCACAATCCCATTAACAATAGCCACAAAAAAAAATATATACCTTGACACCTTCCTAACCAGAGAAGAGAAAGATCTTTACGATGAAATCTACAAACCCTGATCATAGAAAATTAAAGAAGACACAAACAAATAGAAAAATATTTAATGTTCATGGATTGGAATCAACATTGTTAGGATGTACATCCTACCCAAGACAATCTACAGATTCAATGCAATACCCATTAAATTACTAACATCATTCTTCTCAGACCTGAAAAGGACAATACAGAAATTCGTATGAAAACAAAAATGACCACAAATAGCCCAGACAATCCTCAGCAAAAGAAACAAAGAGGGATATCACACTTTCAGACTTTAAATTTTGTAATAAGGCTACATTAATCAAAACAGCCTGGTACTGGTACAAGAACAGGCATATAGACCAATGGATAGAGATTCTGGAAGCAAAACTTCAATTTTTTAACCAACTCATCTTCGACAAAGCCTCAAACAACAACCACTGGGGAGAGGCGAACGTATTCAGTAAATGGTGCTGGGAAAACTAGCTGATCACATGCAGAAGATTGAAACAGGACCCCTACCTATCACCATACCCCAAAATCAATTCTAAATGGATCAAAGACCTAAACATAAAACCCCAAACTATAAGAATCTTAGAAAATGCAGGAGACACCCTTATAGACATTGAAATAAGCAAACAATTCCAAATTCTATCTTCTTAATTTATTAGTCAGAATGCCCTATAAAAACAACTTAGTAACAACCTGCCTGAGAGACATTAAAGCAGGCAGCCACTGACAAGTGGGACCCAATGGCCACTAGCAGTACAGTCCTGCTTGTCCTCTTGTCCCAACTGGCCTGAAACTCTCTTTCCCCATGGCCCACTGGAGAGCCCCATCCATTCTTTTAAAATTGGCAGGGATCAGCAGGATCTCCAGTAGCAGAACACTCAACAAACAAAAATAAAACCATAAAGACTTGGGAAATTAAATTCTCATTCAAACCACAGCCCATAAAAGTAAGCTGGTACCAATGTGCTAAAGCCAAAGAGGTGACCAAATACTGAAATAAAAGATTTAAAAAGAACGCAGAGCCTCCAAAAGTTGACATACAGTATGATTCCACTTACATTACACTTTTGAAATAGCAACATTTTAGAAATGCATAGCATAATAGTGGCTTCGAGGGCTAGAGACTAGGTATGGCGGGGGTGGGGTGGGGAGAGGAAGGCGTGTCTGTAAAAAGGCAGCAGGAGGGATACTTGTGGTGATGAAACTGTTGTGTTTTGCCTGTAGTGATGAATGCACAAATTTACACGTGTGATTCAATTTTTTATAGAACTAAACACGCATGCACAGACACACTAGACATTACAAGTAAAACTGGAAGAATACAGTTATTGAATCCATGTCAATATTTTGGTTGTAGTGGCCACACACACACACACACACAAAATGAAATACCTTGGCATTCACCTAACCAAAGAAGTGAAAGACCCTTACAATAAGAACAACAAAACACTGCTCAAAGAAATCAAGGATGATATACACAAACGGAATGTATTCCATGCTCATAGATTAGAAGAACCGATATCAACAAGATGTCTATCCTACCCACGGCAATCTGTGAATTCAATGCCGTCCCTATCAAATTACCAACATTGTTTTTCACAGACCTAGAAAAGACAATACAGAAATTCATGTGAAAACAAAAAAGAGCATGAATAGCTAAAGCAATCCTCAGCAAAAGGGACAAAGCTAGAGGCATCAGACTTCAACCTTTATTACAAGGCTACAGTAATGAAGACAGCATGGTATTGGTGCAAGAATAGACACACAGACCAATAAAACAGGAAAGAGAATCCGGAAAAAAGCAAAATGAAACAAAACAAACAAAAAACTAGGGTCCCTCAACCAATTTATTTTTTAAAAAACATCAATAACAAACATTGGGGGAAAGGAAACCATGTTTAGTAAATGGTGCTGAGAAAACTGACTAGCCATAAACTTCTAGAATGAAGCTAGACCCCCTACTTATCACCATATTGCATAAATGAACACAAAATGGATCACGGACTTAAATGTAAAACCTCAAACTATAAGAAAACTTAGGGAACACCTTCGGGGACATTGGGATAGACAATGAATTCATGGTCAAGTCCTCAAAAGCAAATGCAACAAAAGCTGAGATTGACAGGTGGGAGCTCATCAAACTGAAATGTTTTTCCACAGCATAAGAAACCATCAAGAGAACAAAGACTCAATTCACAGAACAAGAAAACATATTCAAGCTGTGCATCTGACAAAGGCCTAACATCCAGTATCTACAAGGAACTCAAGCAAATTGAAAGGAAAAATCAAACAGCCCCCCCAAAAGTGGGCATAGGACATAGAGAGACACTTTTCAAAAGAAGACATACAAGCAGCCAACAGACACGTGAAAAATGCTCAGCCTCATTAATTATCAGAGAAATGCAAATCCAAACGACAATGAGATACCACAAACACTAGTAAGGATGGCTATCATTAAAAAGTCAAAGGTGCTGACACAGCTGAAGAGAAAAGGGAACACTTCAACACTGTTGGTAGGCATGTAAGCTAGTTCAACCTTTGCGAACTAACATAAATCACTCTACCAAAAAGAAACCTGCACATACATGTTCACTGCAGCACAATTCACAACAGCAAAAATATGAACCAACCCAGATGCCCATCAAAAGTGGACTGGATAAAGAAAATGTGGTACATATGCATGATGGAATACTTTGTGACCATAAAGAAGAACACTATCTTGACCTTCACAGCAACATGGATGCAGCTGGAGACCGTAATACTGAATAAACTACCACAGAAACAAAGTACTGAATACCACATGTTCTCACTCAAAAGTGGACCCTAATCACTGATCACACAAGCACAAGGGCGGGTTCAGCAGACACTGGTCACTGTTAGGGAAGGGAGAGAGGGAGAAAGGAGGGTGGCATGTGGCAACACGCTGGGTACCTGGTCCACTCTCAAAGGAGATAGGGTCAGCTGGAAGCCCAAACTTCACCTGCAAGCAACTTACTTATGCAGGAGATTCTCACTTATACCCCACAACTCTAAAATAAAATAAATTAAAATGAAATAAAATAGTAATAATGAAGAATTAAAAATATTTTGGTTGTAATATTGAACTATAGTTTTGCAAAATGTTACTTTTGGGGGAAATTCACTAAAAGGTACATGCAATCCCTCTGCATTATTTCTCAGAAATTTCATGTGAATCTATCATTATGTAAAAAAAAAAAAATTC
>NW_007248813.1:160310-175247 GCF_000164805.1 Carlito syrichta
GCCTGGGCCACTTGGTGAGACCTCGTCTCTGCAATAAATCAAAAATTAGCCGTGAATGGTAGCGTGCACCTGTAGTTCCAGCTACTTGGAAGGCTGAGGTGGAACGATCGCCAGAGCCACTCTGGGCGACTGAGTGAGACTCCAACTCAAAAAAAAAAGACTAGTCCACACTTCAGGGGAGGGGGATTAGGTCTTCTCGAAGGAGGGAATGTGTCAATCAATTAATTATGGAGAGAAGAATATTATAATTTCCAATTACAACTATGGTTTTGTCTATTTTATTTTTCAGTTCTTTCCATTTTTGCTTCATGTATTTTTAAGCTCTGTAAATAGTCACCTATGGATTTAGTATCATTTGTCTTCTTGATAAGTGGATTCTTCTTTAAAAAATGAATGTCTTTTTAAAAATCTTTAGTAATAGTCCTTTTCTTGACATCTACTTTAGCTGATAATAATTTAGTCCCTGCAACTTCCTATAATTAGTGTTGATTTGGTATCTTTACCTCTTAATTTTAACCTAATAGTGTGTTTACATTTAAGCTTTGTTATTTATAAGTAACATAGAGTTGGGTCTTGCCTTTATTTTTATTTTAAAACTTGGTCTGATAATCTTTGTCAAATTAATTGGAGTGTTTAGTTAATTTTCATTGAATACAATTATTCATATAATTGAGTTTAAGCCTACCATCTTGCTATTTATTTTCTATTTGTCGTATTGAATTGTCCTGTTTGTCTTCCTCTACCATCTTTTGGGTTTACTAAGTATCTTTCAATATTATACTTTTTCACTTCTATTATTTAGCTGATTGTCTTTTTATTGCTTTTATTGTTTACTTTGGAGATTACAAGTGCCCTTTAAACTTTCCTCAGAGTATTATATAGTTAGTAATATACTACTTCTCAAACAAAAGATCTCTAGGACATCATAGTCTTATAATTTGACTTACTATGGACTCCACTTTTTGTGATATGATTATAATGCATTTAACTTACATGTATGTTATAAAACACACAACACAATGTTGTTACTTTTCTTTACAGAATCAATAGTCTTATTTTTTTTGAATTTTATCTTTACCATATCTAAACATATTTATTTACTCTGGCACCCTTCTTTCCTCCCTGCAGCTGTGTTTCTATCTTTGATCATTTCGCATTGGTCTGAAGATTTTCCTTTAGTATTTCTTTTGTTGTAGATCGCTGCTGCTGATTCTCTCAGTTTCCATTATTTTCTGAGAATGATTTCATTACATCTTTATTTCTAAAGAATATTTTTTCTAACTGTAAAATTTAGTTAGAAATATTTTTCTTTCCATTTCTGAACTTAAAAAAATCATTGTCTTTATTCCAATTTCTTTTGCTTCTGAGGAAAAGTTACCTGCCTTTCTTATTGTTGTCAGTCTGAATATAATAATATAATGTTTCCTTTCTCCAGGTACTTTTATCATTTACTCTTTATTGTTTTTTAAAGTTTGACTAAGACATACTTTGGTATAGATCTTCTGGGTTGATGATTTTGAACAACTTTGAAAAATTATCATTTATTATCTTCAAATATTTCTTTTGCTCTATTATCTCTCTTCCTGTCTGAGAATTTAATTACATCTAGACTGTTATATTAGACGGTCTTGTATTTTCTGTATATCTCTGACTTTTTAAACTCTTTTCTGTGCTTCAATGTGAATACTTTCTATTAACTTGTTTTTTAGTTCATTCAAAAAGTTTTAGTTTTATTCAGTTTTCTATTAAACCATAGTTCAGATGTATGAACTATATAGTTACTTCAGTTAGTTTCTCAGTTTGAAGACCTAGGATGAGAAAAGGAAACCAGATATTTGACAAATTTTTGTTTTATTCTGCTTTCTGTTAAACCAAATGAGTATATTCTTAATTGTAGCTATATTTCTTCATTCTAAAATTTCTATTAGGATCTTTTAAAAATAGTTTTTTCATTTCTTTGCTAAAATTTTGTATTTTAAAATCCATGTTCATATTTTTGTTGAATACTTTAGTAGTTTGTGACAGTTATTTCAGATTCCTTGTCTGTTAATTCCAAAATCTGTGTCATCTTTCAGTTTGCTTCTATTACCTGCTTTATTTCTTTATTATGGGTCTTATTTTCTTGTTTCTTCACATATCTTATACTTTTTGATTGCATACTTCACTTTTCTTATGAAAAGTTCAGAAAAGAGAGAGTATATTCCCTTTCCTTTGTCTGGCAGCTAGAGTGAGGAACTAACCACTTTGGTATAATCAGGAGTCAAGCTGACCGTGGGTGATTTGCAGCTTAGTTAGTTGCAGTTCATTCTGATTTCAAATATCTTGAGGGAACACCGGGTTTTTCTCTGTTGTAGAAGATTTGGATCTAAAACCTGAAAGCAAAGGATATCTGTCTCTCTCTCTCCTACTCCTTCTCTCCCTCCTTCTCCCTCTTTCCTTCCCTGCCCTTCACCTTTCTCTCTTCCCACCTCCTTCTTCTCAAGTGGGAGATTTGGCAGGACAGATGAGATTAGGTCCATGTTTAGGGGCCCATAGATTCTTATATAGCATGCCATCTTATTAAGTTTCCTTACAACAGCAAAATTGCTCATCTTATACTCTGTAATTGTTCTTAGGGAGGAAAGTGGTCATTGGTTTTTGTTTTTTTTTTTTAACCTAGAAAAGACTTATAACCCTTCTGGAATTTAGTAAATATGAACTTATTTGCATATACAGATCTCTGATGAGTCTGTGTAAAATATGATATTTTAGAAGTTTATCATCTTTTCTTATTGGTGGGAGTGATAGTTTTCTTTACCTTGTTTGACATTCTGTCTTGAAGCAAACATCCTCAATTATTTAAGCATGGTACTTCATTAAGTGAGTGTGTGAAATTTATGTAAGCGGTCCCCTATTGATGCACATTTGTGTTGTTTTCAATTCTTTCCCTTTGTAAAATAGTACTACCATAAGTAATGCTGTGCATGTCTTTCCAGATCTTTGCCAGTATATTTCAAGAAGTGGCATTGTAAAGTCAAAGGGTAAATGAAGTTGTGATTTAGTTAAATTCTCCTCCATAGGGTCTGGGCCACTTTGCATTTTTCACTAGCTATAGGTTCAAAAGCTTAACTTAGTCTTGACTCCTTGTCATTAATTGTTTGGATCTTTTTTCAAATTTAACAGGGGAGAACTGGCAATCCAGTATACTTGAAATTAGCTTTCCTCTTATTATCAACATAGTCGAGCATATTTCATATATTCAGAAATCATTTGCAATTCTTTTTTGTATACTGTCTGTTCATATCGCTCTCATTTTTCTATAGAGTTCTTACTCTTTTTTTCTTCTTTAAGAAACTCTTCATTTTTTAAGGCTACTAGTAATTTTCGATATAGGCAGCAAATGTTTTTCCCTTTTTGATTTTTCTTCCTTGGAAGGTTAAGCATAGGTTTTTGAAAATCTATTTGACTATCTAATTGTTTAAGATACCAGTTGTTACTTCAAATACAAATGTACTCATTTAAATTCTTTGCTTATAACATAGGTCCTCTGTTTATTGTAGTATCCCGGAAGGCTTTTTTTTTTTTTTGGCACATTTTCATCTATCTTTTGCATATTGTTTTTTGGTAATTCTGAATTATATCTTGAAGACTTTACACTGTTTTCTGCCTTTTAAAATAAGCCCTCTATGTATTTTTCCTTTTTTATGAGCGTTTCAAAACAAGGTTGCAAGGTTACCTTCTCGGTCAAGCCTTCCCTGATGCTGGAACCCTTTTTGAAAATGTTGTTTTCTTGGGCAATGGTAGCATCAGGATTCACTGTAAGCTATTCTGGCCCTGAGTGCATGCCATTCTCCACTACACCACCATGCCTCACTTAGTATTGTTTTCCAAAGCAGTTTCCAATAACTCTTCTCAATTCAGAGGTCATTGTTTTTCATGAAGCAGATGTATGAACTACGCAGTTATTTTCTCAGTTTGAGGACCTGGGATAAGAAAAGGAAACCAGATATTTGACAGAGTCAAACCTGGTGAGGGATGCAAAGGCAAGGGGTTTACAGAAAGCCTGGGAAAGTAGAGGAGGATATCTGGGCAAATATTCTAAATCAGAGACCTTAAAAAGTGAAAATTTATTCTGTTGCATGCGCATGTCAGTTACTTTTAAAGAGTTGGGAGGATTATTTATTTTTGGTCAAGATTCCATTTTTCAGTGAGGCAATGCAAATGATTTCTGATCCGAGATATCTTTGTTATCCCATTTGAAACGGCCTTTTCCAAATGTGTACATGTATGAATGTTGTATGTGCATGAGTGTGTGTAGTGTCTGAGTGTGAGTGTATGTGAATATGAGTTTGTGTGTGTGTGTATGTTGGTGTGAGTGCATATGTGATACGGGGCCAAAATCACATTTTTCCATTTTATCACTTGTTTTTAGTTCAAGAAAATATTAGCTAAAGCCATAATGAAGCAGTAATGATCAAGACTTGCAGAAATACAAGCATCAACTTGAAAACAAATTCAATGACCAGAGATAGGTTGTATTTTGTTAAAATGCAGAAAATAACTGTCATTGGAAGAGCTAAAAAAAATCTTTTGTGAAGACTTCTGATGATCTCTTTCCCCCTTCCTTCCTTCCCTTCTTTCTTTTTTCTTTTCTTTCTTTCCTTTTTTCTTTTTCTTTCTTTCTTTCTTTCTGTCTTTCTTTCTTTCTCTCTTTCTCTCTCTCTTTCTTTCTTTCTTTCTCTTTCCCTCCCCCTCCCCCTCCATCCCTCCCCCATTCCTTCCTCTTCCTTCCTTCCTTTCTTCCTTCCTCCCTTCCTTCCCTTCTTCTTTTCTTTCTTTATTCACAACAGGATCTGGCTCTGTGGCCTAGGTTGGAATACAGAGGCACAATAGTAACTCACTGCAGCCCCAACTCCTGGGCTTAAGCAAACCTCCCACCTCAGCCTCTTATGTATCAGAGACTACAGGTGTGTGTCACCACATCTGGCTAATTTTTTATTTTTTGTAGAAACGGGTTTCACTGGTCTTAAACTCCTGATCTCAAGCAGTCCTTCCACGTTGGCCTCTCAAAATGCTGAAATGACAAGTGTTAGCCACCATGCCCAGCCCCTTTCCCTCTCTTAAAATCACTAGATTATATGAGAATTATTCAAAATGTGGTCATTGTTAACTTCACAAGTTCAGAGGCTTCTGCACATTCACAGAAACAGGTTGAAATATGTAAAAAAAATTAAGAGTAAGAGCAAATAACTTCTCTGACAAGCTGCAAACAAATAGGAAAAAAAAAATCCCATTTAAACAGGGTCAGGTGGTGTTGATCTGCCAGAGTGAAAACACAGTGTCTGGAGAAGACTTCAAACCTTGCCTAATTTTCAGATTTGTGGCCTCTTTCTATTCTAGTGACCTTGATTAGGCAGATCCCAAGTCCCCTTGTGGCAGCCTTGGGAGAGGTGTGGGCTGCTGGTAGTTGTACACTATGGGGAATCCCCATCAGTACTTGGAGCTCAGTTCTGATTTCTGTCTCACTAGGGTGGTGCTGACGTGGTCCTTCAACCTAGGGGCCCTAATCAGTGGGGTAGACACAGGGATTCTGACAAAGAAATAATCGTGACGTAAGTGTCACAAAGCATAGAGATGGTTTGACGGCATAAATGGTGACTCCTTTTGCCAAGAAGATCTCAGTAAGATTATCTGGGGGCTTCCTTGTGGAATGGTTTGGTTTGCTCATCCAGAATGAGAATCAGTGGCCCAGTGTCACAAATCGGGGACTGGGTTGGCTGTTATCCCCATCCTGGCATGTCTCAGACAGGAAAAGCAAAGGCAGAGTCTCAGGAGAAGACCACTGATGTGGGGGGCTTGGGAGGGCCGCGACCTGGTTTTCCTACTGGCACCCTCTCCTCTCTTGCTGTGTCCCTCCTGGCTGGACCTCAGGTGTTTCCTCATCTTTCCTGCTCAGTTACCATGACTCTGTGGGTGTGTCATGACAATTCTGTGGCTCTGCCCATTGGTCCCATGCTGGGCTGGCATTTTGGTCTCCATGTGAGGCCCCCTGTGGGCAGGTCACCAGCTGGTGCATGGGCCCTCATCTGGGGTGATAGAGTTTGCAAAGCCAGCACCCTGACTTTGTGGGTCTGCATGACATCTGTGTGGCCCTCAGGGCTAAGGTCCTTCTCCATCTGAACCAGTTCATGGACGTATGGTGCTCCTTGGAGTGGAGACATAATCTGGATGTGTTGGTTTTACTGCTTCAAGACTTGGGTTGGTATCCTTCAGGAGAGTCTTTTCTTGGGGCTATGGAGCTGGAGACAGCCTCAGGACATCAGGGTTTCAGATATTCTGTCTGTGCATATCCTGGGACACTCTTTACCATTGAGACTTGCATAGCCTGTAGGGAACATTTAATTAGAGCTTCCATCCTTAGAATGGAAGGACTACCTCTCAGATCTGGCCCCACTGCTAGAGCCCACTGTGAGAGCCTGGACTTGATGACCACATTATTTCTGCAAGTGCAGACTGGTGGCATCATGTCCTGTGGTACTTGCCCAACTAACCATTTTGATGGAAACAATACTTCAAGGAAAATTTATTTTGCACTTAGCAAATGTTATCAAAAGAATTCAGCCAGAAAAGTCTTTAATATGCTAATCAAACCTATCAGCTTATAGTGTCAGTGTTATATACCTCATCTTACCCAGTAGAACTGAAACTTCTCTCTAGCCTTTTATCGTTAGAATGTGGCATCTTTCCTCTATCTGCCTTATATGGCTGGAGCAGGTCACATTTTGGTCCTTTATACACTTTGTAAATCCCCACAAGGTCTTAAATGTCATGTGACTCTTGGAAAACAGGCAGTTTTATTCACAAGTTAAACACTTGCTAAAATTCCAGTAAGTGGCTACAGTTTAGTGTTGTTTGGCATTTATTTCCAAGGAGAAATATCAGCATTGTGTTGAAACTACCAGAAAATCTACTGTGAGGGCATTTTCAGTGTCACCAGAAACAGGAAGTCACAGACATCTCTGAAGTAGAGTCTGCCGTGATGCAGCTTGGCAGACCAAATGGGTTTAAATGTGGTTGTGGCTTGAGGATGTAAGAACTTTGGATGGAGTGTTGAGTGAACATGCAGTTTATTGCTCACTACTGGGGTTTGAACACTTCCCTGTATGTTACCGGCTCTCTGTGCGATCTCTCTTTCCAGTCTTTTTCTCCCAGATCTTTTCCTCTCCTCTGCAAATGCATGAATTATTCACCTTGCTATCTCCTTACCCCTTACAGAACTGTATGTCTGCTTTGCTTTTTGTGATGTTTCTAGTCTCCAGGGCTCTCAGGATCAATCAGTCTCTCTTTGCATGAACAAAGGCATGCCCATTTCCCTGGATAACTGCACCACCCAACAGGTAGATTGCTTTTGTTATACCAAGGAGAAAGTGAAAACTTTATTCCTGACCTGGATGGATGATGCCTTGTTACTCGGCTTGTCATTTTACTTAGGATTAATGGTTTAGCCTCATACTGTCCTGTACACTGACTTCCCCTAATATTGTGTGGCCAGTCCAAGAGTAGACGTCTGAGCTTGCTCTGTTAATCTCATGAGGATTTACCCTGAAAAGTCTTGGGGAAAACAGAACCGTGACATGGAGAATCATTGCCTTTCCAGAATGAGCACTGGTAGAACATCGTACCTCAATCTGACCCTAACCTTCCCCAAAGGAAATCCCTGCCCTTTGGTATCCTAACCTGCTGTCCCCTCTGTCCTGTGAGGAGGGTCTCATTCTGTACCACAAGATGGTGGGCCATGGGGTCATCTCTCCCCTCAGGGACGACCTCCCCCTGACCCGGAGCAATTGCAACCTCAGTGAGCCTGGGGAAGGTCAACATAAAATGCAAGTTTACTTTTGTGATTCCATCTTTCTTCCTCTCAAGCTTCCCTTCCCACCCTCCAATTGTGGGTGCTCTCACAAGCCCTTCTTTCATGCAGCTTCTCCACTGCCAGCTTGGCCCGATCTTCAGTGAGACAACACTTAGACCAAGGAACAAAACAGCATCTTGAAGCACAGTAGATCACAAATTCAGACATTTGGGGAAAAGGAGCGCTTGATTCTATGGGTCTGTGCTCTCCCAACAACAACACTGAAGTGCTCCATCCTCCGGAAGACTGATGAAAAGGGATCCCTTAGCTCAGAATCCCTCTCAGGATGAAGTGAAAGTGTACTCCATGGATATCTCAGCGGTCCCAAGATGCACTAACAACCTGCTTCCCAGAATGGAACCACTGAGCCCTTGGCTCTGACTCTCTGACTCGAACCTGTCATCTTTCTGAGGGTAACCTTGGACAGGTGGTCACCCTCAGCCTGAGTCTGATTCTCAGTTCAACTGCAGTCCAGGCCTGTCCCTCACTGCCATCCTGCACTCTCCCTCTGCTGCCTGAGAGTGCATCTGCGGGAGTATTCTCACGTCTCTGACTCAGACCAACTTCTTTTTGATGCCCTTCCCCAACACCGAGGGAAAAAAAACTCAAAATGTTTTAAGAGAGAAGCTGGGCACCTGGGAGGCTCCTGCCCTTTCCCAAGAGTTGGGGGCTCAGCCTGAGTCCTACCCCCTGGGTAGTCTTGGCCAGCTCACCCCCAGGCGCCATCATTCAGGCCATGGGAAGCAAGGGCTGTAGCTATTCTGTCTTCTTCTTGTGTCTCAGGAAACAAGGGGATCCTGCTAGTTTGCCCAGGAAACAGCCTGGAAAAGACAACAAACCCAAGAGTGAGAGCATCCTGCCAGAGTTCCCCAAACTGACTGAGGGTTCAGGAGGCTTCCTTACCCTTTCTTGAGGTTAAGCCTGGCCCACCTGCCTCTTTCACTCCTAGGCTTCTGCCACTCAACCCAGATGATTTCATTTTACCAGCACCATATCCTCTAAGGCAGTGATCCCCAACCTTTTTGGCATCAGGGACCAGTTTCATGGAAGACAGTTTTTCCATGGACCAGGGCGAGGGGATGGTTTTGGGATGATTCAAGCGCTTGACATGTATTGTGCACTTTCTTTCTATTATTATTATATTGCAATATATAATAAAATAATTGTACAACTCACCATAAAAAAGAGGCACAGATGGAAGTGGTAGATAAAATAATGGGCAGGACACAGGTAGACTAAAATAAATGTCAGATTCTGACTTAAAACCTAACACTAATGGATGGGCACAGTGGCTCAGCCTGTAATCCCAGCACTTTGGGTGACCGAGGTGAGAGGATTGCCTGAGCCCTGGGGTTTGAGACCAGCCTACGCAACTGTTCATCTGTATGTGCAGCTACTCCCAGTCACTGTACCACCTCTGCTCCATCTCATATCATCAGGCATTAGATTCTCATAAGGAGCACACAATCTAGATCCCTCACATGCACAGTTCACAATAGTGTTTGTGCTCCTATGAGAATTGAATGTGCCACTGATCTGACAGAATGCGGAGCTCAGGCTGTAATGTAAGCGATGGGGAGTGGCTTTAAATAAAGATGAAGCTTCGCTTGCTGGCCCACTGCTCACCTTCTGCTCTGTGGCCAGTTCCTAACCAGCCATGGACCCGTACTGGTCCATGGTCCTGGGATTGGAGACCCCTGCTCTAAGGCACACATTCCTGGGCATCCAGGTGAGGTCTTCTCCTTGGAGTGACAGGCATGGTTTAAGAAAAGGAACGCATATTCTCCCCACCTCCCTCTGATGCACTTCTGCTTTTTAAAGAAAAATATAGAAGGTGTCAAAAAAACTGTATGTGATTTTAAGAAAGGAAAAACTGTTAAAATTGTTATTCTCAATGTATACCAGTAACAAAAGATGAATACAATTCACATTTGACTTCTGCAATCACAAGAAGTGCTCAAAGTGGTTACCATCAGTGTATTAATTTTAGTTAATACATAGACAACATCTCTTAAAATGTGTATACATATTTTGGGCACCTCCAGTATTCCAACAGTACCGAAATGTAGAGACTCAGGTGTGCTGGTTCTGGCTCACTTGCACTTACCTACCCTCCCCTGTCTTGTCTCTCCTCCCCAGAGGTGGCATAGCCATTGATTGGTGACTGCCCTGTAGACTCCCTCTTCCCACGTATGTCCACGTTGTTAATTTTAAGGGGGTGATAACATGCATCTCTTGGCATGCAGCAGCCACTTGTTTTCTATAGTGCTCCTCCGGCTCTTTCTATGTTGGTGTGTACACATCTCTACTTCATCTTTTTAATGGCTGTGAGGTATTTCCTATGGTGGGTGTGCCTGGATACCTTAAAATGCTCCCCTTTGCCTTGGTATGGGAAGTATTCAAAGAATTGACGAGTAGAGTGTTCCAAGCATCTAATTCGCTAAAAATACATGTGGCTAATTAAGGAATTCCGTGGAAGTGTCTGTTGTGTGCTGACTTTCCTAAATTAGGATTTCTTTTCCTTCTGATTCACCTTTTTCCTACTGATGTCCAAGCAGGAGGAAAATTCAGTTCTCTTTAGGTGAAGAACAACTAGACAACTAAAAGTTGTCTCTATGAATGATTGTGAAAATTTTGTTGTAAGAGATGAGGCAAGAAGATGCATCATGTTCCATATTTTGCTTTCTTGTCCTTTTAGGAACTGTCCCACTGTCATGTTGCTGCTCTTGTGTCCTCAAAGACTGGTAGGGCAGGACACCAGGGAGAAGCCTTGACTGAATTAAGTTCAGGTATTTTTGTGCCTCTGAGCACTCATTTTGATTCATATCAGATTATATAATTTTGTTGTGCTATGTATCAGATTATACCATTCAATCTGAGAGGACCATAAATATTGCAAAAGTGTATCACTGGCTAATATTCTGACTTTGTCTACCCGCCCACATTCTACGCACAACAGAAAGTAATTTATTTCATGGATGACAGGGATTTCCATGGCGCAGGTAGAAAGTGATTCTGAAATCTTGAAATCTTGCTTATGCTGGTGAGAAGGAGCGCTTTAATTGATTAGCTATGTCCTCCAGTCACTGCATGGCCACTGACATTGTCTGAGCAGATATTTGCCATATCCTGGAGCCAGCAACCTATTGCTACCTTCCTGGGTCCATCCAAAAAAAAGAAGCTTCATAGCTCTCCTGGGAGACAAGGGGGTGGCACATCACATAAACCAGTGCATCATCACTTAGCACTTCACTTGGTCATCTTCCTGCAAATCAACTAAAACAGATCAATCGACCGAGGAAGCTTCCAGTCATAACATCCTTTCCTTTCCTATGGCAGCTACATATTGGATGCTCCTTGCTGCTTATTTCTGGAGATGAGGTGGCCCTATGTCTTCTCATGACAACGATTGGCATGCTTGACCTGGCAACTGAGGTAGACAGTCCCTCGGGAAGGAAGCCTCGGGGTCCAGCGTTGTTGCTTAGAAACCATCGAGCAGTGAGTTAATTTCTAGGTGCTGTGTTCATTTTCAGATAGTTTTTTGGCAGCAGAAAAAGGTGTGGTTTGGAGCCCCTGGCCTTTTGGAGTTGTTTTTGGAATGGAAAATGACCTCCGAGCAGTTCTTTTCATGCCAGAGGCCTTGTATCAATCACCAAACAGTTATCCGACATTTACTGAGTCTGGAGTGCATAGGGCACTGTGCCAGGGCCTGGGCACAGAGCCCTGGTGGGGAGGAGCCCGCATCCAGCAGGGCCCATGGTATGCAGGAGGACTGGAACGGGTCAGGGCCTGGAGATCAGTGATGTTGGGAGGCTTGTTTGGGTGTCCAGAGTAGGGGGTGGCTGTGCTTACCTGGGGTATGGGGAGGCTACCCAGTCCAGGTAACACTTGTGCCTGACCTTGAAGGTAACTAGGAGTTTGCAGTCTGGAGAGGGAGAGAGCAGAGGGTGGAAAGAGTGCAGAGAGGTCATGTGTGTCAGACTGGGGGAGAATCTGGTTAGGGTTGAGGGAACATAGGAAGAGAGGTTTGGACACTGGGGGACTAGGGAGCGAGTGGCCTCTGGGTCTGCCTTTGACCTTCATTCTTATGCTCTGCTGTTATGATTTTTCTTTTGGATTAAGAAAGGGAGACTTATTAAAGGAAAGATACATTGTGACGGGCACACAAGCAGGACAATAACGAGATTGTCTGCTATCTGTTGCCAAATTTTTATTTGATCCTATTTTGTTTCATTTTGGCAGGATATTTTGATAGGCTTCTAAAAACAGACAGGACCGTCCTAGCCATTTGCACTCAAAATACAAGGCCATAGTGTGCTGCTCTCCATGGACGTCTTGCTTGGCCAGGCCCGTTTCTGTTTGGGTTTTTAAGGATGATACTTCTCTGCTGAGGTCTCTATAAGCCTAGATGGCATTTCCTGCCCCAAATCCAAGTCTGCCACCTCTGAATATGCCTTAAAGGTTCATAGGGTTTGGGTTGGAGTATGGATTTCTCATCCTACTTGAAACGAGCACAGCTGGGCATGGATTGCAGCACTTCATTTAGATTGGAAGGTCTCAGCTGTCATGCATGGAGATGACTGAGATCTTGGTGCCGATTTGAGAGCCGAGGTAAGACAGGAGCCGTGGGTACCTGCCAACACTCATGGTGTCCTGAGTGCCGCAATCTTCTCCTCTGCCCTTCTTACTTTGAAGCTTTCCTTTCTTCCTCCAATTCTATTTACTTTGCTTTTTATTTCACTTCCTTTATCCTGTTTCTTCTGTTTCTGTGGGAATATGTCCTACTTCAGCCTCTCATTTGAGTTCAGTGGAAGCCATCTCCCTGTAGACTCTCCCACTTCTCTTCATCTCTGCTTCTTGGAAACACTTGTTCCTTCTACTCCCCCCACCCCCAGAGCTCAGTGCCATCAGCACTTCAGAAAGCTTCCACAGTGTTGTTCTCTGCATGAAAAGATGGCCCTTTATCCTGAGGTGCTCTTTCCCTGTCTTGCAGAACTAGAGTTTTGGGTGGGGACTGCCAGTTGCAGACTTTAGTCAGTTTGTGCCAAGGAAGCCTCAGTCCTGGGTCTCAGGCCTGAGCAGGTGACCTGTCCTCAGCTGTAGGGAATCCTTCCCTGGGACTTTGCATCTGGAGTTGTCAGGGAAGACATGTTTCTCCATGGTCCTAAAGCTGCAAGGTTGTAAACTTGGAGATGCATCCAGCATTGGGCAGACAAAAGACTCTGTACCTGAGAGAATGGATCCATCACCAAGAATGAGAAACAAACAAACAGACAAAGCAAAAGATGGGGGCCCATCACTTTGATATCTTAGGCCCATTCCTTTATTACTTATTCCTTCAATTCCACTCTTGGTCCCCCCCATCTTCTAAACTCGAAAGCACCCCTCTTCTGTGGTATGCCCTTTGGAGCAGAGGGTCCCCAAACCCTGGACTATAGACTGGGAACAATCTGTGGCCTTTAGGTACTGGGCCACAGAGCAGGAGGTGAGTGGCTGGCGAGCAAACGAAGCTCCATTTGTATTTACAGCCGCCCGCCATCACTCGCATTACTGCCTGAGCTCCATCTCCTGTCATATCAGTGGTGACATTAGATTTTCAAAGGAGCCTGAACCCTATTGTGAACTGCACATGTGAGGGATCCAGGTTGCACACTCCTTATGAGCGGCTCATATTAAAACCCTGTCCGTGAGTGGCACATGAGTTAATGGACTTCAGTGGTACAGCTGCATCTGGTGGCAGGCTTTAAGTCAGATTCAAGACTTTTTTTAGAATAAAATTTATATAGGGGCATATTAAAACAAATATAATGCTATTCGTAGAAGTAAAATGAAACTGTAAATTGTTGAAAGTGAAAGAAAAGATATATTCAATAAATGCAAACATAATATAATAGTAGTTGCAATGCAATATCAATATCAAAGAAAATAAATTAAAAGCATAACCATTCAAATGGACAATGTGGAGTCATTTTACATCGATAAAGTTTGCAACCTACATGGAATTGTCAAAAATCTTAAATTTGCTTTAAAACAAAGCAGAAATGCTATTTTAATATTCATACACTATCTTTGTAAAATATTATTTGTATGGAATATCCATATTTTAATATTAATATTCTGCAAAAAAGGAATGCAGAAAATCCATACAAAAAACAGACCTCCACATTTGAATAAATATGAAATACTGGAGATAAATATTTCTGTCACTCTTTGTGTCATTAACAGAGAATCTAACCGTTATTTTAGTCTACATGCAGCCTGCCCATTATTTTAATTACCACTTCCATCCATGCCACTTCTTTTTTTAATGGTGAGTTGTATACTTATTTTACTATATATTGCAATGTAATAATGGTAGAAATAAAGTGCACAATAAATGTTGTATGCTTGAGTTATCCTGTAACCATCCTCCTGTCCCTGACTATGGAAAAACCGTGTTTTACAAAACCAGTCCCTGATGCCAAAAAGGTTGAGAATCATTGCTTTGGAGGATTTCTGTTGCATTCAGAATGAAGTCTAGACTCTGCCTCAACCCCTGCCTGCTTCAAGGAGTGACACTGTGGTCTTGGCCCCTCCCTAGGGGTACACTAGGCCTGGCTTGTGGTGTCTTCTTTCCCCAGTGTCCTTACCCAGTTCTCTCCAGAGAGGCTTTCCCTGGCATATACCAAGGGAAGATACTTTCTTCAGTCCAAATCATGACGTCTCAGCGATTTCTTTGAAAGCACTTACCTCATTCTATACGTGCCTTTTTAATTTACTTGTTTCCTCTTTTCGCCTATCTGCCTCCCAAAGAGATCGGCACCACGGGAAACCAGTCTTCCCAGCACATAATAACCAATGCTTGTCCAGAAATGGGCTTGCAACACTGCTTGTTAAGCATATGAATTGGAGCAAGAACACTGAGGAACTTCTCCCTGCATTCAGTTATCCCTAAGCTCTGGCTTTCCTAAGGCTTTATTATGTGCAACCATCAGGTCTGCAGGCCATCTCTTCCTCAGGCCCCCCAATCTCACTGTGGCAAACAACAACAACAACAACAACAACAACAA